>NW_009699583.1:327-3748 GCF_000703405.1 Apaloderma vittatum
GTGTGTGCGTGTTGAGTGTGTGTGCGTGTGCAATGTGTGTGCGTGTGCAGTGTGTGTGCGTGTGCAATGTGTGTGCGTGTGCAATGTGTGTGCGTGTTGAGTGTGTGTGTGCATGTGCAGTGTGTGTGCGTGCACAGTGCAGCCGCGGGTGGGCGTGCGCAGGGAAGGTCTAGCAATGCAGGAAGGTGGACGTGTGCTAGCAATGAGTTGAGCTGTGGTGAGCAAAGCCAGCCCCTGTCTGCAAGAGCTCTGATCTCCTCACCGCCGTGTGGCTGCACTGCTGCACTGTGAGCATCCGCACGGGCAGGTGGGGGTGGCAGTGGTCCAAACCAGCGCCTCCCCCACCTACAAACAGCTCTGGATGGAGATCGGTGGCCATCATGTGCTGCTGAAGGCTTGGGCACTGGCGTGTTGGGCTGAGACGCTGCTGCAGCAGTTCTGTGACCCAGCGTGTCCATTGCCATCTCAAAAAACAGTGCTGAGGATCTGGGCTGATGGGCCAGGCTGGCATGGACTCAGCCCAGAGCCTCAGGGATGAGCCCAGAGTGAAAATGAGGTGTTGTTTTTCAGGAGTGACATCGCTGGCATCACAAGCTGTGCGTACCCCAGTGCACTGCCCCATGGAGCACAGGGAGCTGCTTCAGATCCGTGCACACTAAAGGGATCTTGACAGTAATTTGTAGCAGAAGTTGGGAATCCTCAAGGATGGTGAGCAAATCATCCCCAGCTGTGAACCTAAGTTGCCCCAAAGGGGATCACAGGAGATTTGGGTAAAAAAGCACCTTCCAGCAAAACAAAGGTGACCTCTCTCCATCCTTCCTTATGCTGCATAAGGGAGGATGCAATTAGCTCCAGCATAGCATCATTAATAACAGCAGAAGTGCCAAATGCCCTAGGTCCACATGTGGCTTACAAAGTCGTCTGGACAGAAAGAATTTCCTTGGCAGATGGAGCTGGATAAACCCATTTTGATTTTATTTTCACTGCAAAACACTTTCTCTTGCTCAGGACATAGCCGAAGGATGATGTATGTGAGGAGAAAGCACACAGTAAATGCAGCCCAAGAGGGATTTTCTAGCGCTGTCCCAGTGTCAGCAGGAGCTGCTGCCAAGCTCAGCATCTTGATGAGATAATAAGTGATTTTGGAGAGGAGCTTTAATTAAGCTTCTGCTAAATGTCCTGTCTCCTTAATTAAATAACAATTTGCACTGTTGGAATGTTGGGATGCAGCTGAAGCCTGAGCTAACGTGCTGTACCTAACTGCAGTGACAGCCAGTGTGCTGCTGAGCCAGCTATGAGCCCAGATTAAAGGTCCTTGTGTTGGTAGCCTACCTCAGGCTATAGATAGCCATGCTCCATCTCTGCCGTGGGTCTTGCATGGGGATGCAGGAAAGTCATCAGGAGGAGTTGGTTTTCCCTGAGAAGACCCCATACCTGCCTCAGCAGCCTCTTCCTGTGCGTTGCCTGGCAAAGACTCCAGGTTTACCTACAAAACCCCAATTCCTAATTTTTTTTAATAAGTAAACTGCTCAAGAAAGCCAGGGGATGCTGGAAGCTCTGGCTGCAGGGAGCAAGTGGGGCATGATGGATGAATTTCATCCTTGCCCTGTAGGCACGACTGTGTTTTGCAAGTCTCCATTCACATCGGGTGACTGCAGAAGCGCGGCTTTCCTGTGTCAGTGTGTGTGGTGGCAGAGGCACAGATTTCCCCTCTCTCAGCAAAGACCCTTCTTCCAACTCCCAGCCTGGATTTCATCCCAGCTGCTCCAGGAGCACAGCCGTGACCCTTTGAAGGCAATATCAGAGTTCCTGCTACCACTGTGCATCAGCCCTAGATATATTCTGATGCATCCCTGGGTACATTTTGGGTGAGATGACTCAGACCTATTGCCCCCTAGGATGGAGGGATGGGGCCAGGTGCGATTCCTCATCTCTGCTGTGGTTCCTGGCAGTACCCTGGGCCAGCACCTGCCACCTCTGTGGGAGTGCCGACGTGGGGGGAAGGAGCCCTGGGGCTGGGGTTTGTTTTGGGGCAGCACTTTACTGGGGAGGTCTCCATGGGAATGCCCAGGAGGGCTTGGGAGATGGTTCAGTGGTGGGGGACAGCAGGTCCCCCATTCCAGCCTATGTTAAAGGGCTCTGATGCCCTTTAACAAAAAAACAATTTCCCTTTGCAGCTTTTTCTGCCTTTTCTATGTTCAAGGCAACCAAAATATTATCTTCCAGTTCTGAAAACTAACATACTTCAAAAATTCATTGTTTAAATGTTTCTGTTTTCCTTTTTATGATGACTGCCACTCCCACGCTGAGAAGAGGCAGAGCCTGGCTGAAGCCTGGGTGAATTGAGGTGAGCTGGCACGGGCAGTTCACAGCAGGCTCTGCGGCAAGTTAATCTTTTGGGACTGTAAAACCATGGGGGTTGTGGTGTGCAGATACATTGCTGGGCTCACCCGTGGCCTCGCTCCGTGCTGACATCACTTTGCTCTCTGGTTAATGACGCTTTGGCTAGTCCTTACTTAGGGACAGCAGGATTTTTTCATGCAACATAATTTCTATTAAAGGGAGAAGGGATTTTTAGAAGAGATGAAACCTAAAAGCTGCATTCTTAGTATTATCAGCTTTGCTAACTAGCACTGGCTAAGCTGGAGGCCGGACGATCGCCCTGAGATGCTGGAGCCATCCATAGCTCCTTTGGACACAAGAGGGAGTCCTGAATCACCAAAAAGAGAGGTTTTGCTTTGGCTGCTGTCGATTTAAACGTTTTTCCCAGCCCTGAGGAAACACTGGTCATCACTTGGAGGCCTTTTGCTCGCCACCACGGCGGGGTTAATCCAGGAGTGTGGATTATCCCCGTTTACAGTGGGGGCAGGTCAGCTCACTGGTTGGGTCCTGGCTTCCTTAAAGGACTGTGAATTATCCCTGAAATCAAGCGGAGTTGGTAGCCGCCCCTCACATTTTGCAGCCCCCCCCTCACATTTTGCAGCCCCACACAGCATCAGCTCCTCCGAGGGCATCTGCCCCAGGTTTACGTCTGCCCTGGGTCTGGGGGCAGGTGGCAGAGGGGACAGGGAGGCCCTGGCACCCGCTGCCCCCGTGGGACATTAGCTGCTCGACAGGGATATTTTGGGTGGCGTGCCTGTCCCGTATCACCCAGTTTAATGAGGCACAGTATAATCAAAAGGCAGCTTCCAAGGAGGAACAGGCAGGAGGTGGTGGTGACACGGTGGCACACGGCCAGTCAGGACAGCCAAACACTGCAATAGATCAGGCAGGGTCCTGCCGAAATCTGGCTGAAAGGGCTTGCTCCTTCCCACATCAAAGTCACGAGGAAACCTCCAGCTGCCCCGAAACGGAGCTGGGGCTGGTCCCGGACGTGCCAGACTCAGGCTCGGCAGCGTCCCCATCCCAAGGCAAGGCGCCA
>NW_009699583.1:3838-16107 GCF_000703405.1 Apaloderma vittatum
GGATCGAGGGGGCAGTGGCAGCAGAGTGTGAGTGTGACATCCACCGGCCCCTCGCCCATCCTCTCAGCCATGGATGACATTTATAAGGCAGCGGTAAGTGCCTCCCTTTGGGGCTGGGGTGTGTGTGAGGGGGGTTAAGGGTTTTTGAGGGATTTTGGAGTAGATTCCCCAAAGCTGTGATGGAGTGAATTCAACGGAGAAAGCAAATAAGAAATAATTACAGGGTGGCAACTTCTAATCAACTTCATCATCCAAGAGACAGACCTTTCCTACTGATGGCTTTGAAGGTTTCACCCTCCTCTTGTAACTGTGAAACTCTCAACTGTGCTGCTAAATAATTTACCATTACTCCCCTGGTTCCCCACTGTAAGGCAAGGACATGGCCTGCAGGTGAAGTTATAAATCTCAACAAAATCTTGGAAGTATAAGAGGTGGCTGCTGGTTTTAGCCCAGACAAAGCAGAGCAGTGTTTCCCATGAAATGTACATTATTCATAGGGGTTAAACATCACCCTCTTCTTTCTGGTGCTTTATAATTCTGCCATTGCTATGTGTTCCCTTTCCTTAACTGAATATTCTTCTAGGATACTTAAAAAAACCTTCAGCTTTTGTACATTATTTCCAAACATCCTCCTCTGCTTTGCCGCTCCTGATATCTGCTCTGCAGAAATCCAGAATGTGAACTATGCTCTCAGGGAACGCTGAGCATCCTAACGGCTATTTTAACTTACACAGCTGCATGCTGCCCTCACTGTGTAAACCCAAAATATTTGGTCTGTAAGAAGAACCCTGCATTATTTTATAATGTAGACACATGGTGCTACGCAAGTAGAACAAAGATGAAAATAGATTCTGGATTGTGTGCATTGCTACTGTGTGTCCTCTGCAATGGGAGTTAAGACATTTTTGGTGTGTGTTTTTTTTTTTTAAATATATGGTCGATTGGGTTTGATTTTCACCAAGGACACAAAATCACAAGTCTTATTTTAATTCTAAGGTTTTTTAGAGGGGAGAAAGGCAGTGCTTGATATGGAAGAAAAAATCCCAAAGGCTTGCACCACTCCCATCCTTTTGTCAGCCTTGAACATCATGAAATAGAACCTCCTTAGCAATCCCCATAGTCTCAAAAGGCTCAGGAAAGGCTATACAGTAAAATGCTAAGTCCTCCAACCAACACCTCCAAAAGGGAGAAAAATGTGACCTGTCAAAGAAAATCAAGTCCTCTCTAATCCAGATTTTTAATTAGAGATGTTCTCATTGACTCAAGGCACAACTCCTTACTGTGTAGGGACCTCATACCTGTAAGTAGTGAGAAAGGCTGAAGAGCTTTGCAAGCCGGCAATGCACACAGCCCAAGGGGTCTGCTTGTCAGCTGGGACAGCGTGCTGGCAGCACAGGCAGAGAGCCCTGAAAAGAAAGGGTTCCCCACCTGCAAGCTCCAGCATCTCTCCAAATTTCTTCCCCAGAAACGGGCAACAAATGCACAGGTGAAGGTCATGCCTACCTGAAGCCTGTGGGCTTTAGCAGAGTTAGACCATAGAGGGATTTAACTGAGAAATAGGAATGGCAACAATAGAGAACCACCACAAAATTCCTACCTCAGATACCAAAAACTTACCCCAAACACAGAGCCCTTGACTAGGGAAATGAGCCACACAGTAGACCCAATGGATACCCATAGGGGTTTTGCTGCCAGTTTAATGGTGGGGGCATGTTGGTAAATGTGGAGCTTTAGTCCTAGGCGTTAGCTGCCAGCACCTTTGCAGAGGCAAAACAAGTCCAAGTCAGGCACAGCTGAGACAAACAGCTTTTTTTGTGGATCGATTTGCCAAGATTTTAACTGTAAGAAAACATTTACCTGGAAAAACTAATTCAAGAAATTCAACTTCCCCTGTTGATAATGGAAACATGAGTTGAAGAAGACATCTGATTTGGCATTGTCATGGCCACCGCAGGGCTGTGAGCTTAGTGATTGCCTTCGCATTGCAGCTGGAGAAACCTGTTCCTGAAATTATGTGGAGGGAAAAGAGAAATAAATCGACAAAGAGCACCCATGTTCCAAGGACGCCATAAACAGCCCAGGAGACATCTCTGTAGTTGAAGTGTCACTCGATACAATTACGTAATTCTTAGTTACAATCCATTTAATTTACATACAGCATAACTCCACATCTATCACTTCAGCAGTCAAGGAGGCTTCAGAAGTATGGGGGTTTTGTTTGTTTCATGCTGATGGCATATAGTAATATTATATTTATGCCAAATTCCCTATGTGCACCCAGAGAACCCAATGGATTTTCATCTTGCCCACTCATGCCTAGATAAGGGTGTGCAAACACAAAGCTATTCCAGGAACATTTTTAGGCTCTGTTAAGCGATGCTAAGAACAGTGCCAGGGACAAGTGTCCAGATAAAGGGCTGCAGGGATAAATACCAAAGCCTGGGAACAATCGGGGAGCTCATCGTTATCTTCAGCACCTCTCTCACCCAGGCTTATAAATAGCGAATGCACCAAGAGGGTCGTGTTACCCGAGTGGCAGGAGGGCCGTGGATGCCGGCCGAGGGAGAGCTGCGGCTGCCCTCACTCTGCCCAGACAGCAGCCACAAAGAGCTGGTAGCTGCCTCCATCAGCACCAGGTCCACAGCGGGCTTGGGTTTCCTCCTGCAATAGCCATCCTGCTGCCGTCCTTAGTGCTTTCTGATTTGCAAGTCTTCATTCACCTCCTCTGGTGCATGGGCAGTGGGATAAGGTCCCGCTGCCCGCTTCCCATGGGCTCTGCCCCACTAAGAAAAAGCACTTTCCTTGCCTCTCGCTATGAGTAGGAAGGATTTCCAGATGGCTTTTGCAAAACTGTTGCAAAAGCATCAGCCTTCCCTCAAAGACAGGGTCCCACAACCCCGGGTTATGGGGTTCTGCCCCAACTGAAACATGGTGGGGATGGGTATTGGGGACTGGTCTTTCAGGGATGGTGGCAAAGGGGACATTAGTGAGGCCAGGTACATTCTGCATGGGCCAGAGGTAGTCCTGGCAGGAGGTCACTTCTGGCTGACTCCAGATACACCTTTGACCAGCATGGGGAGGAAAAGTTGATGTTTTCATGGATGCTACCAAAGGGGCAGCTGGGCACGGTAGTGGGGTCAGCGATTTCAGAAAAGCAGTATCTGCAGGCCGACATGAAGTCAGAGAGAGTAAAGCACTTAAAGAGGCATGACACAGAGCTGATAGATCCCTCTTTGTTCTCATCATTGATTATTTTCATTAGCTCATGCTGACTAATGAGCTCCCACTGATCATCTGTGGGGAATGAATTAACGCAGGGTTTGGGAACAATCTGCCAGCCCATTTCAGCTAATGGCTCCACAGGCTGTTTTTTCATGGAAATACCTAAAACTGGCTAAAGGGACCAGCAGCTCCCTTCAGAGGCAGAAACCTGTGTAATAAACACTGACTCTGGTGAATGTAGACCAGCTCTTAATGCTCTGGATAGTGCAAGGAGTTTCCTGAATTTAGGACTGAAAAACAACTACTGAGGACTGTCTTGTCCCGCTCTCCCTCTCCAGGGACCTCTCCAGCACGTCCCTCTTCTGACTTGGCCCCAGCCCACGTGTGAGCAGCCCTCAGCAGCACAGCCATCCCACTGTGAAGCCTGCCAGCAGTAACAAATGACCCCCAGATAGTCGACAGAGATAGATGCTTTTTCCAGTGGGTCTCCCCTGCTTGTGCAAAGGCTACTCCTGCCACGTATCAAATGCGCCCGCTCTAGAGACATGGTGCTTGCCTCAGAGGAGCTAGAAGAACTTATTTCTTTAAGGGGAAGAATCTCTTAAACTACAAAAAATTGTGGTGTCAAAACCCTGCTGGTTGTACATCCCATAGTCCAAGAGGGTGACTGCTGAGAGGCTTGGCTGACCTTTGCAAAGGCTGTTGAACGAATAACACGTCCTTTTAATAATCAGTGATCCTGACAAAGAAAACTGACTTGGCTTCTGTTTTCCTTACAGGTTGAGCAGCTGACAGAAGAGCAAAAAAATGGTAGGTGCATCTTTAACCTGACACCGCAGCCTAAACATGAGTTGCCCAGCCAGCAGCCCAGCCTGCCTCAGCAATTACACCCCAGAAGATGCTTTGGCCAGACTGGTCAAAGCAAGGCATGACCCAGGGCTTCTGATGCACCAGCATTTCAACTAGGGCAGTTTCTGTGCACATCCCTGCCACGCCACACCCAGGCAGTGCTGGGGTGCATGGGCAGGGAGAGGCTGTGCCTGGGATGAGCCCCCTGTCCCTAGACCACCTGCCCACAGGGTCAAGGTACAAGGGGCAAGACCCTCTCCTCCAGGTATCTCCTCTCTCTGCAGAGTTCAAGGCTGCCTTTGACATCTTCGTGCTGGGGGCAGAGGATGGCTGCATCAGCACCAAGGAGCTGGGGAAGGTGATGCGGATGCTGGGGCAGAACCCCACCCCTGAGGAGCTGCAGGAGATGATAGACGAGGTGGATGAGGACGGTGAGAGATCTGGGTTTCTTCCATTCTCCTGAGCACCACCTCCATGTCTGCAGGCATGAGGGGGTCACGATGCGGATTGGGAGCAGCCAGCATCTGTGTGGTACTGGCTGGATCCATGCTGGGGATAATTGCAGCCTTTGGGGAGCAACCGGCTCAGAACAGTTACAAGATTTTTTTTCACAGAATCACAGAATATCAGAGATTGGAAGGGACCTCCAAAGATCATCTAGTCCAACCCCCCCCTTTTTTTTTCCTTTTGCTTTACATAAAATGTAGTAAGGAAAGTCAAATTTAGGTAATTGGATCAGCACAGAGGATCAGTTATTCACAATGCCACTTAATTGAGATGATAAAAGCAATGACCAAGATGCACTTAAGTTTACACAAAGAGAGGATTTCAAGAACATTGTTTACAGTTTACACTACAGTCCAGCATGAACACAAGACACAGTAACTGTTCAGGTCCAGTCCAGCAAAACATTTTACTAAGCAGTCTTATCTCTTATCAAATCTTCTTCTCTTCAACATTCATCCACCTCTGTTTGTGAGACTGGGATGAGTGTGTCCCCTTCATCTTAGAAAATAACACTATAGCAAATAATTAAGGGAAAAAAACCCCAACACGAGAAATTTTCGATACAGGTTTTTTTCCCCTCTTGATGAGGATACTTTTCTCTACAAGTAGTTTTCTTTTGTAATCTAACACTCTTTAAAAAGCTATCAGCTTCTTCAAGATGGCCACTGTAGGCATGATAATATTCCAGGAACACTTGATTGCAGGAACCAGTGATTCTGAAGGACACTAAACATCCATCAAACTTCAGTGTTGTTCTTTTAGGAAATCTCCAGGCAAGGAGAAACTATAAAAATCATTATTCCTGTTATGATCAAACTGCTTGAGCTAATGGGGGGGAGGCTATTCTGAAATTGCACAGATCCATTTGCTGAATATAGCAACTGCCATTTCAGAAATGCTACAGTTACAGGATTCTATCATTCGGAAAATGTTTCCCTTCTCAAGTGTACACACACACACAAATAACCATCAATATTGATTAAATCAGTGTACCAGTGATCGTATATAACAAAATACACTGTGTGCAATCCACTTTGGGCAAAAATATCATACTAAATAACTTTAAAATAGAAAAAAAAACAGTTAAAAATCAGGTGGAAAAAGGAAAGAGCTATGCCATTGAAAACATCAGTACTGTAATGCTAGTGCAAAAAAACACTGCATGAAGACTTGCCTTCTGGATCTTCTATTATTAACACCTAGGTGACATGGCCAGGTGCCTCCATAGTAGGAATTTCCATTCATTGGTGCTTCCAGCAGGACTTTTGGTTCATTTTGCAGATGACTGTAAAAGGTAAAAATGCAGTGATGAAATCAGTGCAGGGCCTCAGTCACTTACATCAGCGTCCTGAAAGCTGCTTCTTGCTGCAGCTGAGTTTTGGTCCTTGGTTACCAAAGGAAGTGTGATCTCTCGCTTGGCGTTGCCCGGTGCCAGCTGATGGTCTTTATTCTGCCTGCAGGCAGTGGCACCGTAGACTTTGATGAGTTCCTTGTCATGATGGTCCGGTGTATGAAAGATGACAGCAAAGGAAAAACTGAAGAGGAACTCTCAGATCTCTTCAGGATGTTTGACAAGTAAGAACCGTGACCGCAGTGTGGTGGGGCGGTGGGAGCGGTGCAGCCTCTGCGGCTTTCCCTCCCCAGTGTGTCGATCTGCTCCTGAGCTCCTGTCCTCGCACAGAAACGCCGATGGCTACATCGACCTGGAGGAGCTGAAGATCATGCTGCAGGCGACAGGAGAAACTATCACTGAGGACGACATAGAAGAACTGATGAAAGATGGGGATAAAAACAACGATGGCAGGATTGACTATGACGGTAGGACTCTTTGCTTGCAGTTTGGTCACAAGCACTTGAGTGTCTCCTGGGCAGCTCCCATGGTCTTTGTTGCCTTCTTGGACAAGCGTGAGCTTACGCAGCAGTACTGGGCAATATACCTGACCGCAGCTGGTGTTTGCACAGGGATGGGGGATATCTTACACTTGGGAAATGGTCGCAAGGGCCTGAGGCTTTCCTAATTGTCCCCATGCTGCAAAAGCCAGCCTGCACCGAAGCAATGCTGCTTTTCACCAGGGACTTGCCTGTCCCCTCCTGACATCTAAACACAAGCAGTGTCTCTAAAGGGCTGTATCTTTGAATCTGATGCTGCTCAGATGACCCCCAGACCATTTCCGAGCTGAGCCTGTGGTTGTTTTCCCCCTCGGGTGCTCACCTCCGGCATTTTGGTGGAAGCCGAGTGAGGGTGACTCAGAGGTCCAGTGACATTTCCAGCAGGAGTCACGAGGAGTCCTCGCCATGCTGAGGGGAGCAGTAGCCATCCCTCCTCGGCTTCTTGCACATCGGTGGGATGGAAAAGGAGACAGGGCTGGGGAAAGCTGCCAAGAGAGCACTTGGCAGCTGCGAGGGCACTTTGGTCCCATCTCACAGCCCTTGTCTCCAATGTCTTCCCCTTGGCAGAGTTCCTGGAGTTTATGAAGGGAGTTGAATAAATCTGAGGCCAGATCAACAGCCTGAATCGCCTAAACCCCTCCAGCTCTGCATCTCATCTCCTTGGACAAGTACCCCATCTCCTTGGATAAGTACCCTGGCTACTGGCATGAAGACTGAGCGCTGAGAAGGGTGGCCACTGGGAAAATAAAACACCTTAATACCGAGTGCTTCAGGTGGTTGTTCCTTGGA
The DNA here is from genome assembly GCF_000703405.1 of Apaloderma vittatum. Taxonomy (NCBI): domain Eukaryota; kingdom Metazoa; phylum Chordata; class Aves; order Trogoniformes; family Trogonidae; genus Apaloderma; species Apaloderma vittatum. Next base: position 11,096 of record NW_009699583.1, read on the forward strand.
GGTTTAGTGAGAGCTTCGCCCTGGCTGGGTACTCAGGACTAATGGGGCTGCATCGAGCACCCACCAGCCACATCTGGCAAGGTGACATCACAGCTGGAGCTTTAAGCCCCCAAGGAGGTATTTTGCTGCCACCTCAGTGGCAAAGTCCAGCCAAAGGGGCCACAGGTGCTTGGCGGGGAGCTGCCATGTCACATCTCCTCAAACCTGCCATGGTGAATGGGCTCAGGAGCTGGCACGGGTGCCTGCTGGTTTAACTGGAGCACCAGCAGTGTTTTAGCTATGAAATGTGAATTAACAATCATTTACACCATCACTGAAATTCACGGGTGAGGGACAGTCCCTCGTGTCCCTGCTCTTGACCCAGCTGTCCCGAAGGGACACCCCTTCCTCCTTCCCACCATCCTGATGGCCACCTTGCAGTGCATTGCAGAAAGACCTCAGTTTTCTTTGGAAATGTAAATAAAAACCATTCTTAAGCCAGACTGGGTGCCTCCTTCCTGCCTCACCCAGCCTGGCAGGAGGCAGACAGCGGCAGCTCCACAGCACTTCATGGTCCTTCGGCAGCCCTGGATGGGAGCTTTGCCGCAATAACTGAAACATCCCATTTTCCCTCAGAAAGCATGTCTGTTTGGGTCACAGGGGCCCTGGACAAGACGTGACCCCACTTCGGGCTTTGGCCAGCAGGTACAGGGTGACAGCAGGGCTAAGGAAGACAAGCTATGCTGTCCCCAAGAGCCCGGGGCACCATCTTATCTCGTCCCAAGGAAGCGCAGCATTCCTGTGGCATTAGCAGCTCTCCCTGCACATAGCTGCCTCCTCCCATTGAAATACAGCCCCAGCACAGCTCACGCATTGCAGTCGTGTTGCTAAAATGAAACGTTTACCCAAGCAAAATAAACATTGGCAGGGCAAGGCGTGAGGCTGCGTCGGTGCAAGCCCCGTGATGCTGCACACAAAGCCTGGGTGAGCGTGTCACCATGCCCTGTGCCCACTGCACCATCCTTCTGCCCTGCCTCCCCAAATCAGCTGGGTCTTCTTGCCCCCCCATCTGTGGAAATAACCCAAGCAGTTGTACTTGACATGCTCATGTTTTAACAATAATGAAATACTGTAATTCAGACCAAACGAGCTTGAGGTGAAAACAGGCATGAGAGGGTTTGTTGGTTGTTTGGGAGGACACGGCTGTGTCTTTCCTCTGGACAAAGAGCACCAAATGTTTTGCTCAAGCAAGGCTTGTAACATCAAAGAAACTGAGGAAAAGAACCCCTGCCAGCTAGAGCAGCTGATTTTCCTTAAACCCCAAGATATTTTAGGCACATCTCTAATGCAAACATCTGGAAGACCCATTCAGAGGGTTTCCTGGATGGGCCCAAGCCCTCAATGCCACAGCTCCTGCTGAGTCAGCAGAACTGCAAGTAGACCAGAATCCAACAGAGAGAGAAATGTGTTGGGTCAGACAACCCTGTGACAGAAAATGCTCTGTATGTTGCCATCTTCCAGTTCCAATGAATTTGTAGCCTAGAGATCAAAGATAATCATCTCCTACCCACCAGTGCAGCAGAAGTCACTTACCACTTAGACACAGCTGAAATGTTTCACCCCAGGCCTGGAAACCTCAACCTGCAAAAAACCACCTGCAAATGCCCAGGCTTCAGCCACAAGCCAAGGTGACACCGACTCTCCCCACAGCCAGGGCCACTCAGCCCATGGGCAACCTACACCCTCACATCACATCTCAGCAGGCATCACCAACAGCCTTGTTACCTTCCTGTGTCTCAACCAGGTCCAAACACCGACATCTCCAAGATATTCTCTACTGCTTACTGATAGCTTTTTGGCTCACTGAAGGGTAAGCAAAAGAAGAAATAAAGTTAACCCCCTCTCCCTTCAGTCAACTCGGTGGCTTAGGGCAGGCTTGGACTCTGCTGTGACCCCAGCGAAAATGATGGCTGCAAAGAGCGACCTGGCCATGTGTCTTGGCTCTCCCACCTTGGTTCAATGGCCCAGGCAGCAGCGAGTAAATGGCCTCGTGGCTGCCCTCTTTTCTGAAAGTAAAAGAGAGAAGGTGGTGGCTGGAGAAAGAGGACAAAGGTTTTGCAGCAGCTGAAATTTGCAGCAGCTAGAGAAGCAGACATACTGGTACTAGTTGGGCATTTTCAGTCCTTAGACCAGAGGTGCCAGCAGGTCAGCACACTCCGCATGAAGTTAGAAAAACTGCCACCAGACCAGTTTGCCTTGACACACTGTCCTCCAAGAGTGAGACAGCAAATGTCGTGGGCTGGGGCGCTGCGGGTGGATTTCACTGTTGGCTAAAACACGGGAACAACTGCATTAGGAATGTAACGTGACATGACAGGCTGGCAAGTGGGTTAGATGGCTGAAAAAACAGTAACCAGCACAGGATAAGCCTGGCTGAAACCTCCACAGAGGAGATGTGCCTGGAGAAGTGCTAACAATGAATGAAAACCACCCAGGAGCCCACGCATCTAAGCGGCTCCAAACAAATTTGCTGTTTTCCTTGCATGTGTAGTAAACTGGTGCTCGAAGCCTTTCAGCAATGTGATACAGGTCCACATGCACTGACTGCTTGGGGGAAAACAAAAAGATAATTGAAACAATTTTGAAAAAAAACCATGCAAAAAAGAAGTCATTTACCACTAAATTAGTCCCTAGATCTGTGTGCTCTTAACAGCTGAGAAAGGAGCTGTGCTGGCAGGTGACAGCAGTTCGTGCCACCAGACACAGTTCTCAGGTCATTTGATCTGCTTGCTTTTGCTCACAGTAGATTTAACTCCTGCTCTGATTTGCTGTTTTTCCAGCGTATTTGAGGCCCCTCTTCAGCCCTCATTAGAACTCTGCTGGGTGAACGAAGTGACTGCAGGAAGATCTGAAGACATTTTGTACACGTGCCCCTAGTAAAACCTCTGCATCTCGCATACAGCCATACATCTGCCACCAAGGCAGCAGCAATATGTTAAGCTAAGGTACATCAGATAAATGTTTCACCATGCCAGAGCCCGTTTTGTAGAAACACCTGCAACACGCCTGAAACTTGGGCAAAGCAGAACTCCTGTTCACTGCTTTTTGCTTGAACACACGACCGAAAGGTAGTTAAGGGGCACAAAGCAACATATATCCAGCTCTACTTTTCATTTTCACTGTGGACATCAACATCCTCAGTGAATACCACATCAGAGTGTTTCACAGAGCTTTGATTTCTCCTCCCCAGTTCCGCACTTCTGGCTTTCAGCCTGATGAGTTTCTCATGTCAAATTAGCTGATTCAGTATTCGGTTACATGCCCTTTGCTCTCTACTTTTTTTTTTTTTAATCAAGTCAGAAAAGGAGCCAAACTGGAACTTGATACCGAGTCCTCTTAATTGCAAAGGAGAGAAATCATCTGCAGCAAGTATGACGTACAGCAGCAGCAGCAAGCACGAAATGTGTAACCTGATGTACAGCAGTAGCTGAGCAGAGGGACGCTTTCCAGCTCATTGGCTTCCTGCAGGATACCATGGACTTAATTATAAGAGTTTTGAAGTTTTTAAATGTCAAAGATGACACAGTTCTACATAATGGGAATAGTTTTAAGTGGGCCACAGCTGCCAGTTCTGTCTCCTGGGGTCTGTATGTGTAATCCTCCCAAAAAGGATCTTCAGCCTCACTTGGCCAACAGCACTTACATGATTTCAAAAGGCTAATGAGAATGGTGACCCACCATGCCATGTCAGCAGACTCCCCTTTGCAGCTTTCCCTTCTGGGCTGGGGCAACCTCTACGACAAGGAGGGAAGATGTGGACCGAGCTGTCACAGGGTTAAAAATGCAATCAACGATCAACTGATGTCTGGGCACTGTCCTGTGGAACCAGTGTGTGTGCAGGGAGCAGACAACAAACCTGACACCAAGCTGTGGAAGCTCACAAAATTCCTGTCTCTTGCTACACAATGATGCCTGGATTAAGGTTACATTCCTCCGTGCTGCATTTTGTCACGCAGCCGCTATTTTGGTCAGAAAGTCAGCAAGTCCATATTTGGGAAGCTGTCCCACTGAAGGGCAGCATGAAGGGCAGCGAGACGAGCAGGCTCCTTCTGAAGGCAGGCCTGGAGGAGCTGCCTGGAGACATGGGAAGCTCAAATCTTCCTCTCTGCTCTCTCAGTAACATGCCAACATCCCTTCCTCAGTCCAACCCTTGCCTGCCTCCCCCTCTCTCTCCTTCTCTCCCCCTTCAAACTGCATCCTGTGCGAGAGGTACTCTAGCTTGCAACACCAGCACTCTGGAGAAGACACCAAGGGGGTTTAGAGATAAAATCTCTTATCCTAGATTGAAAAATTCTAGTGCTTAGCTATGCAGAATCTGCAGACACACTGGCAAAGGGGTAGCTTGACAAACACCAAGTCCAAAGCCTTCAGAGGCTTTTTCTTTCGCTCTCGTCACAACACGTACCTGCAGCAGACTGACCGTCACATAGCTGGACCAGGCACTCTGTCTCCTCCAACACCAGCAGCAGCCCAAGGGGACACCCCTCCACACTAGGTCTCTCTGCCAGCCCCGGCAGGGATTGCAGGGGGGCTGCCAGGCAGATCTGGCCCAGTGCCCAACGTTGCCAGATGTGCACTAACCTCAACCACAGCTACGAAGACTTGCCTTCGCAGACAAACTTGCCCAAGCAGGGCAGGCACCAGCCAGACACCCACAGAACTCCCACACCCACAGGTACACAGGAACCAGAGGCCAGTGGGATTTAAGTGCTGCACATCTGTCTCCAGGTGACCTACCGCTTACCAGATAAGAAACTCTCTAGCAAGCATTAACACCACAAGGAACCTCTCGCCAACTGACTTTGTGGCATACCTGTGGGTGGCAGGGACCAGCCAGCCTTTTAGTCTTGACTATTTTGCACTTTACCTAGTGGCACAAACTCTGTGACTGTACACCGTCTCCAACACAGCACCCCTCCTGACCAGCACGCTGCTCTCATGCAAAAATTAAGTTCTTTCCTCTGAAAACAGAT
>NW_009699583.1:16138-19692 GCF_000703405.1 Apaloderma vittatum
GGAATCAAACAACTGAGAGATGCAACTTCCCTCAGACTTTAAAATCCCTCGATTCCCGCGTTTGAAGTTAGTGAATCTATTTATATTGCTTGGTTTAGGGCTGAGCAATATTTTTCATCAGTCAAAACCAATTAAAAAATAGCAACTGGGAGAAGACTTTTGAATTCAAGCAATGAAGATTTAAAAATATTTAGTTTGTTTAAAATAACACTGCATTTTTGGTAACTGCTTAAAACATTAAAAAAAAAAATATTAATTGGATGCTTCAGCTGATTTTGTTTCCTTAATCCAGTGAGTGTTTTACCGTTCTACTGCAGTCTGAAGGTACTTGCAAATTTCCAGCCCTTGTGTCCATCCACGGTTTGCACCACCACGTGGAGAAGTATTAGAATTGCAACTTCGGGAACAGTTGGTTGCATTTTAAAAGCGGCTCCCATCAGTAATTAAAAGCATCTCTCCCATCAGCTTCACTGGCTGGTGGAACCTGGAGAGCAAAGTCCTCTCTTGATCTACAGGACAGCAGAAACAAGCTCCCATCACAGCACTGCTGAGGCTTCTCAGCGTTACTCCCCTGATCTCTCCAGTCAGCACATTTCTTCAGGTAGGTCATTTGTTGTTACTGGAACGAACGACCACCACTAAAATATAGTAACTATGAAGAGTATGGGTATTTTATATAATCCTATAATCTTGCACATTCCCATGGTAAGTCCACTAACACTTCAGTACTTTCAAGTAATTCAGACTACAACACACACCACCTCTAACACCAATTGCTATGGTCTCTAACAGCACAGCTACCACTCAGCACCCTCCCGTTTCATAACTCCAACCACCTTACTGGCAAACCAGAAGACATGTGATGGCCCTTGGAAATCATCTTGCTGTAACAGCACTAGGGACTATCACAGAAATTGTGGTGTGTGAGAACTCTGAACATGCATGCCTCTACGAAAAATAACTTTACCGGTATCAAATGCTGCCACCTAGAAATCCAGGGAACACTGACTTCAACTTGCATGAAAAGAAACATGTTCTTTCTTGTTTAAATCTTAAAGCTTCACCAAATAATCATTTCAAGTTGAAAACAGACTTTGAACTATCAAATGCTCATGACTTGCATCGATGATTACAGTAGAACAGCACCAAGGAGGGATTGGGTGTTTTACTTTTGTGGAGGCAACACAAAACCTCAACTTAGTGTCACTGACTAGATCGGCCAGGGAACAAAACCCCACTCTGGCCACTATACGATTGACATCTAAAATACAGCTCAAACCAGGCTTCAGGAGGGTTCTCCTCAAATCCAGGAGTTGCAGACTTGTTACAACCAATTTTATTTCTATAAAAATGCTGTAACACACATGCCAATAGGAAAACTGGTTCTTTTGTCTCTTAAACCGCATCAGTCCTTTTTCTGCTGTGCAGCCTGCTTGGCATTGTTGGCCTGCATCTTCTTTAGCCCCTTTTTGTTGTGTTTCTTTGCAAACCTCATGTTCCTCAGAAACTTGGGATCAACCTATAAAGATAAGGAAAAAAAAATAAGCCACGATATACAAGAGACATATGTAAATATATATATATAATCTCCAAATTGCTCCAAATATTCCAAAATGCTGTCTGCAATTAATTCAGATTTTTGTTGTGATTTATTACACCAACAAATTTTAGTAATCTGTAGCCATTCTTCAACTAGCTATTTTCCTTAATTTCCATAAAAAACCCACAAACTAAAACTCCCAGCAATAAACATACAGAAAGGACAAAGCGAGTAAAAGCTGTGAATAAGGCAAATATAATTTCCATGTCACAACACATTCTGGACCTGAAGTACCACAAACCGACCTCAGCAAGGGCGCACATGTACAGGTAATCCTCGCACCAAGAGGGGTGACATTTCCTCAGGCCTTTCCTTTTTACATTAGAGGAAAAGTACCAGCACAGAGAAGAGAAGCTCCTCAGTTTTGTCAGCTAACGGCCAGCCAACGCATCCTGCGACAGCTAGAATCAGTCCTCAGAACTATCAGCTGAGGACTATCCCACTGAAAAAATTTTGCTATTTTACTGTAAAGAGTGTTTTAACTGTTACAACACAAGTATCAGGATTTTGCCACCTTAACTCATGTGCGCTCAGTGCAAGGAGACAGATTCAGAGACTGCTGGACTGTGCGGGAGGGAACAAAACTGAACCTGCATTAAGTGATGCAGAAAACAAGCTCCTGGACACATCCAAAAAGCTGATAATCACATCTACAAGGCAAACAGAACCACAACCTTCCCCAAAGCCAAAATGTGCTGCTTTCACTTTCCAGTGTGGAAAAAGACCTTGTTGTATCACTTGGCTCATCTCAAAACAAAAGTGAAATACTGTCATTCCATATGTATTGTCAAGAAACGCCAATTCCTCTTATCTTCTGAGTTGAACTCTCTGGATCAGCAGACAATTCTCTGGAGTAGCACAAATGGTAAAATAATACTGAAAGGTACAGAGATGTAGGAGAGACAGCAGGAGTGAAAAGGGAGAACGGCTACCAAACTGACAAGTGCTTGTTTCACTGGGAGCAGCAGTTACTGACACCCACCTGAGCAGGGCAGAGACAACACCGGCTAACAATTAAAAAAGTAGTTTTATAAACATACGAGGGCAGATTTTGCATGGGTTAGAAATATCACAGCTGCATGCAAGGTTAAGTAATATAAACCAGAAACCCAGTGCTTCTGATCACCTGAAATGCAGGCCCCTGCCTGCAAAAAAATACGTCAGTCAAAATAATACAAATATTGGACTATTTCATAGTTAAGTCTCAATGGCTTTACAGCCTGAGAATATCAACAGAAATACTCACCCCTTTGAGAGATTCGTATCTATGCTTTCTGGGTTTCTTGATGCCATTTCTGTGCCATTTACGGGCTATGTGGTAGAGCAGAAAACAACTTAGCTATTTTTGCCATTATTAAATAGCTGCATTAGCTTTCCTTTAAGTCTAGCTGACTCTATCAAAATGACGCAGAATAGAAAATTTTCTAACCCCCCCATATGAACTAAATACAAATTAATAACGTACCTCTATTCTTACCCTGCTGCACACTGTGCTCTCCCACTGTACATGTTTCTACCCCAAGATTTCAGGGTCATTAACTAGTAACATGCCAATGCTAACACGACGAGCACAACAAAAAAAAAAGACACTGGTCATTAGGAACTTCAGGCTTTTGTGTTTAGTGTTAGAAGGCACCACTGCTCACTGTGCAAGACTAAGCAGAACCTATGTGTGAACTCTGCTAGCCTACAGCATTGATGAAAACATAAAACACAAACAAGAACTGTCTGTGGTCACCTTCAGACGGCAAAATATCACAGGGTGAATGCCATTCAGTACCACCTTAGCTCAAACTATCACTCTTGCTTTTTTTCCGGCTGTGCGTTATTTACATCGAGCCCTGGCTCTCGTGGAACTCCTTTCCTTGAACAGACCCCTCGGTCTCTGCACACTCCCACCTCCTTCCCCTCCGAGCTTCCCTCGCTGCGAAAAATCAAGCCAGGCCGCGCTGCC
>NW_009699584.1:0-10081 GCF_000703405.1 Apaloderma vittatum
CAAATGCCTTGCTGATATCCAGACAGACCATGTCCACTGCATGGTCTGGTGTGAAACCCATGGAAGTTAAGGAAAACAAGAGATGACAGTCGGGCCACTGTGTCACTACCCAGATGCATCCTCTGAGGAGCAGGGAGGAACGTGCATCACCACAGCTCTGCAGAGCGTGGGTCTGCTTCTTCTCTCCAGCTCGTCCTGGTAACACAGCAGCAACGCAAGGGGAGGGGATTATGCACCTGAATGTAGCCCTGCCATCAGCCAGGGGGGAGGACAAAGGTAAGGAGGAAAACAGGGGGAAGGTGTCTTTACGCACAGTGACAGAGAGTGATCCACTGAACCTGAAAGGAGGGAGCAGCTTTCCCATCTGCTCCAGGCAGGTGGGAACCCGTGGTGGTGGATGCACCAACAGGAGATGCATGTGCACTGTCCCAGTAACACCGTGTCTCACAGAGGCTCGCAGCTGGGGCCACTGGTGTCTCTGCAGCAAGTGCCTGCGGGTGGTCCTGGCTTCCAGCGACCCCTGAACACCAGGAGAGCTGTGAGCTGCTAAAATATAATCTCCTTTGGAAGGGGTAAACCTCATCTGACAAGACCAACCCAGGGGAACACTCCTAGATCTTTTCCCACACCAACATGTATCACGGGAAACTTCATGGGCTCTCCTAGTGGTCAGAGAAACTCAAAGCACAAGGGCAAATCTTTGTGGCTTGTTCAAGAGGAGCTTGAAGATTTAGTGAAAGGAAAAGGGAAGTTCAGTGCATGTCTTTCGGTTTCCTAGGCAGAAAGGTCACCGCAGATCTTGCATTTCTTATTTCTGCATTTTCTGCAAAGCACGGACACAGATTTGAGGGTCGTAGTACAGGTACTGGCTGCCCAATTTTTGTGTTATTCACGACACCGAAAGTCCTGCTAAAAGGTATGGGTACCTCCTGTGAGCATAATGCAAACTGAAGCAACGGGAATTATCTCTAAAGGGAAGCAAATGAATTCAACAGGCAGATAGGTAAAGTAACAAGGTGAATCTATATTCTATATATATGAAATAAGCAAAAGTAAAGTTTTAGACAAAGTCCAATCTCTTTAAATGGGTCACACTGATTTCACCCAGTCCTTCAAAGAAAAAAATAGTAGAAAGCGGTACAGGGCTGGATGTATTACACAGAGATGCTGTGGCATCTCATCCTCAGAGGTTTTGAGAGCTCAGCTGGAAAAAGGCACAAACATCATGCTGGCAGCAGTCCCAATATGAGCAGTAGGCTTTATGGTGGACCTTCAGAGGTTCCTTTCCACCACCATTCCTATGATTTTATGAAAAACTTCTCCCTAAAGAGAGCTGAATGAACATCCTAAAATGCCATGGACGTGAGTGCATTCAACCCTCGTGATATCAGAGATGAACTTCAATGCTTATTTAACATAAACTTCTCAAACTACGTCTGCCAAAAAAGCTGTCATTCTTCCCCAACAAATGTTAGCTAAAAATACGCGGAAACCAACTAACTTAACTTGTTATACACTGATCTATGGAAAAAGTGTGACTTTCACTGGTGCCTTTAAATGACCACTTCCAGGGAGCTGACTGGTTTAGCACAAAGCAGAAAAACACCTTTTAAGATGAACAATTATTTCTGCAATCAATAACTGTCAGTAATAGATTGAGCTCTTTCTAAATGCATAATTTGATTTCACAGTCCATTAACTTCCTCGTTCTTAGCCTGCTGTTATACTGACATTATGTTGTAGTCTTTAATCCAATCTGGGAGTACTTCAACCTTTAACCTTTAGGTTGCTTATTATTTCTTACCTGATACCTTATGCTCTTTGTGTTCAAATAAAATAAAGCCGAAAAAAAAATCTATCCTTTTTGACTGACAGCCAGAAAATAAGAGAGCAGGAAAAAAACATCCCATATCAAAGTCCACAGGTTTCCCAGGAACACTGTAATTAAGCTGCATTTCACAGAACTATACGAACACAAGAACTGTCAAAATTACTCTCACTAGCATCCTAAATCCTGTAAGAACCAAAGCATGCTGCTTCAGAGGAAAAGAAATATTACACTGCAACAAAATATTTGATTATATGTGTAATGAGGAACAAGCTAGTTCCTCACATAACCGATGGCCAACACACATTTCCACAAAACAGGAACAACATAAAGCCTAAAAACCCATAGATAAAAGCAAGTACTGAGAAAAAGCCTTTTAGAAAGAGGTAGTAGGAAAGGCTGTAACCATTAGAAAAATAAATAAAGGTTTATGCATTTCCCTTTGGCACCTCTTTTCTGGAGTTTGGCACACCTGTCCATCTCAGCCATGAGTCTGGTTTTCCATCCTTGCTCACAGGGCAGGTAGGTCACTCCAAAGCTGGCTACAGACTGAAGCTATAGAGGTCCTTCCTACCCGATGATGAAAAAGTGGCCCCTGCACAACCTTTCCCAGGCAAAACTAACAATTTTTTCAATTTTTGCTTCTTGTCACTTTGATTTTTGCTCGGGGATTTTACTTTTTTCTGGTTTTCAGGAGGGCAGTGAGAGGGGTCTAGAACAGACCACAGCAGCAGGATGCCAGTCAGAAAATACGTAGTACAGAACATTGCTGTTTTGGTCAGTTTAAAGCTGTTCAGTAGCTTATTAATTTCTGACTGATGCTGCAAATTGAGCAGACATCTTCATTGAGCTTCCGTAATGCAACTCATAGCTTATTTTTTTCCCTGGGAGGTGACAACTAATTCAGAAACCATCGACGTATATAAGGAGATTAATTCGTTCCATCCGATTTGTATCCCCTTGCAGCCATCAACAATGAATGTAATTTACTGTCATGTTGCCCAACTGTCTCAAGCCACCTGCAGTAGTGTTTTCATCAGCAAGTTTGGCCACTTTGCTGTTCAAACACCTTCATTCAGTAATACCATAAACCACTGTGAATTTAGGAAGAGGATTCCCCTCCAGGTAAATTAATTCAGAGCTCCTGGTAGCAGCCAGGACATGAAATGGGGCATAGGGGATAAATGATTACATGGGTTGCATATGATATTGTTATATATTCATGCGTGTGGTATTAACTGTAACTGTCTCATTCCCCATCAACCTAGCAACACAATTCTAAGGTGCAACACTGCTGTTATCCTTTTCTTACTGTTGGATGAGCAAACAGCTTAAGGACTTCAATGCCTGAACACGCTGCTGCTATCCTGTGGTATTCACAAGCCAAGTGTTTGCTTTTAGCACTTGGAAACGAGGAAGTCTTGAAAGTTCAGTGAGCTGTTAGTGGAAAAGGATCAACATAATTCAAACCAACTCACATTCATGGCCAGAAAATTATTGTGGACAGGCGAATGACCCACAACATGTTGATGAGCTGTGTGACCTGCCCTGGGCCAAACAAAGAGTCAGTGGTGGAGCTCATAGGATGACTCAGACCTACAATAACTGTCCAAGTATCCTAATGCTCGGGAAGAAGTTAAACAGGGACACTAGTCTGTAAAGTGGATGATATGAAGTATTCTTGTTGTGTTTTGTGTGCATACTCTGCCTTCCAGAAGGTTTTTCTTTAAGGGTATTACCCAAACTAGTGCACCCCACACAGAGTTGCCACTCAAGACCACGCTGGTGCCACAGCCACCATTACAGTGGCCATGCTTGCCAGAGGCACGCAGTGGGTAGTACCTTGGACAGTTAGAATTAGACCCAAGCAAATAGTTAATATGGAGTAGTTAATACGAAAGTCTCGGAAGCCTGCTGTGAACATGATTTGTGAGTATGGTGCCGTGGTTATGTCAGAAAACATACCAACCTGCCAAATTCATTTGAGAAAATCAATGAACTTCGTAATCCTCTTAATTCCAATTTCTCTCTGCTTCTGTCCAGAGTCTTTTCAGCTTTTAACACACTGCATTCCAAGTCATTGTGCAAGGAAACAGAATGAATCAGGCAGTGAATATGACTTGTGATTGACTTGAATAAGCTTCTCTTCAGAGGAGTTCAGAGAGGTCACCAGGAGGAGCCTGTAATTCCACCGGAAACTGGAGTGTGAGAAAGAGCGAGGAGCAAATGGGATGCTCTTGTCAGGAGATTTATTTACTGATGTGGGTGTGACAAGAAAACAGGAGTTGTGCTTCCAAATTGCTCTACGTTGATAGCATCGCAACACTTAAAAAGAAGATTTCATATTCATGAAGGCTTTCACTCAATTCACAGGCTGGCGATGTACTTCCAGATGCCTTTAGCCACAGCTGGTAGCTACGAGGCCACGCTGCCTTTACAGCAGGTCTTGCCAGTGTGTCTCAGTCCTGACTGAAAAATGCTAGCTCTGTTTTTCAAGGTCACCCACTCTATAGCAATAAGTCTTTATCCGCAATACCTGCTTCAATGAGTAGCCCTCTGAGGCAAGAGACACAGCAGCAGTTAAGGAGGCACCAATCACTTTGCTTTAAAGAAACAACGTGGATGGACAGAGAAGCTGCCTAGCACCTCCCCCTGTTTTTTCCTGAGTGGAGGAGAGGGTCCCGTTGCACTCTGCTTTGCAATGATCCCCACCGAACCACCCTTGCGTCTTCTGTGCTCCCATGTAATGATTCCAAGACAAGAGGCTCTGATGCTGAACATTTACCAAACTACTGGGAGGGATTAGAAGGAGCACGAGGGAAACTCCTTATTCTGGAGGCAGAATAAGGTTCTTAAACTTACAGGGGCAGAAAAAAGAACAACTACACTCTTGCCCATGTATGAAAGGAGGCATATGTGATTTTACAATAAAACTCATCTCAGAGTGTTTCAGAATTTTCCCTACGTTCAGAGTATTTTCTGTCCTATTATTCAGGATAAAAACAGCAAAAACTTCCCCAAGTAGGAAACTCAGAACTAGGCATACAAATGACATTCAAGAAGCAACAGAGTAGGCAAATTTCATGCTCTGTGGATTCACTGGCTTTTATAGTCCATATTGGCTTGGATTTACCCAGAAAAAAATACACATCGATTCTCTCATGTCATCAGCAAGTTATCTAGTAATAGAGAAGACACAGAAAAAAACCTCCCAAACCTTAAAAGGAGCAAAGTCACTGCAGGAAGGGGGTCATAGTGGTGAGAAACAGAGCGAAAGACAAACCCAGGAATGCTGTGGTGACATACCACCATGCCTTCAGGAATTAGCAGCATAGCTAGGTTTCCTAAACAAGTACAAATAATAATCATACAAAGGTAAGTCACCAGGGCCAAATAAAACACACCAGAGACAATAAGAACAGACTGAAACAGAAACCCACTGACTGATCATCCTGGAGAACTCAGTTAATTTCCAAGGAAATCTCTAGAGTTTTCTCACATTGATAATCGAAAGTCGCTAGTTGAGGCTTCCAGCTTTGTGAAATGATGAATATCTACAGGCAAGAAAGAGAAGGCACTGCAGCAGTGGACAGTGTATACCTCTAGAGTACACACTTTGACCTCATTTTGAGCAGAGAGGTGAGGTTGGAGAGCCAGGGAAGAGGGATTATCCACCAGGACATCAAAAAGTTGCGACATTAATGAGATTTTTGTTTTGCAGTAATCCAAAGTTCACTGACGTAAAACCTTAAGGTTACTACATGGGGCAGAAGAGTTTCAGGGAGGTAGGAATCTCATGGTCACAGCCATGGTCTTACCCATCTGTCCGGGCTGCAGTCACAGGAGACAAATACTCCACAAAAGCCCTGTGCCACACAAGACTGAGCCGTACTCCTCTCCCAGCAGAAAGGGGGATCTAACAGATAAACCTTCCTCATCCCCACTGCACCAGAGCCACCACTGCCCTTCAGTTTGCACAGTTTCTGTTTCAAGGGTCTATGAGCTAATGCTTGCACTCTACTGGCACTTGGTCTTGCAGTGCAAGTGACCAGAGAAAAAGGACTAGGTCTGGTGTTTCTGTAAAGGATATGAAGATAAAGTGTGTTAAAGGTGTTAAAGACCCATAAGGTAAAAAACAAATCAGGCTTTTTAACAAACATAAAGAATTCTTTTCCTTCTGACACAGTAAAAACAAACTGTACTGCTGCCCAGGCTGTATCTTTGCTTGTTCTCAGGTTCTGAGCCTAATTCCTGTGTCCAATACTTGCATTCTCATTATCTGAAATACAAATTGAAAAAGAGACAGAGGTTCATAAGAAGATAGGAATATCGTTTAGATCACGTTTATGCAAAGTCTTCACCCAAAAAATAACTTTTTCACTGCAGCTAGAAAACCAGAACAAAACAACTGAAGACAAGTTTGCTTTGCACGGAGGTAAATATTTGGCAGGGTGGGTTTTTGCCCAGTGGTCTGGGGCTTTTTTCTTATACATATCTCAAATACACCATTCATTATGCTTTTCATACTGGTAAGGCTATGAAGAGTTAAATACACAGTTTTGTCCTCTTACTCAAGAGTCTCAAGAATGTGACTCATTTTCTTCTTGTCTGCAAGATGGTTTCCCAGCATAACCACCACGGGCATATTGATCTCAGAATATTTTTCTCACTCCTCTTTGAGATATACCACACAGTAATGTTACAAACCCCTTCACACACTCATGTCCTGAAATGTTTAATGTGTTATAAAGGAAGGAGGTACAATATCATTACTGAGGAAAATGACATAATACATTCTCCATAAATCATTTCAAAATCAATTGCCACAGTTGTGAACCTGTCTTGATTTTGTGGATTAATCTTAATCTTGTAATACAAATGTCATCCTGCAGCCTGTAACTTAAGCTATCAGCACTTACGTGACCTGAACAGTACATTTAGCATTGCAAAATACAATATGTAATTAACTGGATATATGCACATGCAGTAGACCGATGTCTGCCAAATTACACACTGTGGTTTGCCCTTTAATGCCTTAAGTATAAATATAACAATTAAAGATGATCAAGATCCCATTTTGGCATGAAATTGATTTTCAAGGTATGCCATTTTCATACATAAAGTTGTATTCATGTATCGCATTGAAACGTATCACTTCAACAGCTACACAGCATGAGAATGATTTACTCTGTAGCTGGAAAAGACAAATCTGGAACCAACAAACAAGATTCTGTCTCTCCAGAAAGACCTCATGTTGGCAGTTGCCATTCTTGCCAACATGAAAGATTTCTCTTCGTATCCAGCCCAATACAGAAATGCACTCCCAGGGAGAGAACAGGGCAGATGAGAACACATGGAATGAAAAAGGTACCTTTTAAAATAGGTGAGGTAAAAAGGAAGGTCCTAGCTTTTTATCTGGCACAAGCTGCTTTCAGAGTAACTTAATTTCCCTAGGAGGTTCCCAGCCACCCCTGGAAGAATTAGTAGTCACAGTCAGATGTGCTGCTCCTGGCACAACTAGTCCAAGTAAAGAAGCTTCTTCTCGGCTGCTTGTCCATTTTACATATCACAGATTATTGCCCCATCAGAGGTACAGCAAGATATTGTGCATCATCATTCTCTACAGTGGTTCAAACAGATTTGAGCAGCATTGCCCAGGAGCAGTGCTCTTCCAAACTGCTTTAACCAGCCTGGTCACAAATTACACTGGAACAACGAACTATTGCTACAGCTAAGCAGACAAGCTTGCTCTCTCTCAGATCCCACAACAAGCCTCAGTGTGGTTTTCACATACCTCCAAGAGCTCTGACTTCTGTGAAAAGTGTTTCCAGTTCTACAGGCAACATCAGGCCAGTACTCAAGACAAGGATCGCACCAAGTCACACAGGGATCCTTGAACAGAAATTGCAAGCCAAGATTCAGAGTCATAATGCAAAGCATCTCTTGCTCAGACCATGCTAAAAAAATGGGAGAGGGCAAATAATATTTGCTAGGTTTGTGGAATTTTCCCCACCAAAGAGAAGAGGCTAAGCATTTTAATACTTATACCTCCCCATTGCTGCTCCTGTCTCCCTCCCTTCCACTGCAGGAACCCTGGTCTGAGCAGGTGCAAGTTCACTTGTGTGTAGAGAGTGCTCTGCAGTCTCAAGGGTTAGCAGGCAAAACTGCTTGCACCTACAGCACGGTGAGTTTGCTGCAGACTAAAGATGCAGAGCAAATTTTTTAAGTCCTCGTTATTTTTTTTAAGTTGATGTATTCTTACATCTTCCACTTTCCCTCTAACATATCAGCATGAATTGAAAATGGCTTGATGGGAAGATGTGAAGGTAAAGCATGAAAGTTGACATCTATAAGGTATCACCTGCTGGGCTCAATACAGGAACACACCAGGTCTGCATGCGGATTTTGGGTGGTTAATGTTCACAGCCCAATCCTGTGTATCACCGGTGCCCGCTGGACGCAGCTGAAGAGATGCAGAGGAAGAGCTGATCATAGCACGAGCTGTAGGAACATGTTGGCTAGTCTGGTGTTTAATCCAGTGAATATCACCCAACTGTTTCTCGTCTTCGGAAACCCTTCTTCCAATTTTCTCCATGACCATTTGAGTGCCAGAATACAGCAGTGATTTAATTGCATTCTAGACATCCTCACATGTTCTGCTGGGGCTGCAAAGACTTAATGAGGTTACTTACAGGTCAGATAAATTAAATACTGTTTTCTAGCCCTTTACACACCTGGAATGAATGGGGAAATTTTGCTTGTAATGTTCTGGACCATAACTATGAAATTTCATAAAGTGTAACAGTTTCTTAAAATCTTCTTAAGATGGATTTTTTTATTATTGCTTATGAATTAAAATTCTTCTTGGTGCCTCAGAAAACCTTCCTGTGTCTATCAATGACATCAGGAAGAAAGCATTAGCCTTCTTTGCAGAAGCAATTCTCCACTGAATTAACCACTTGCTGAGAAAGCCCTTGTGCTGGGCAGCAGGGAAATCTGCTGGGTTGTTCTCGCTGAAATACTCCATAGCTGTTATCTGAAGGGAATAGAGTCAGACGCTTGAGGTTAATACACAACTAATGACAGTTTGAACAAGAAATAGAAAAAGCTTTCTGTGTTTTCCAAACCATAAAGCTGCTGTTTGAAAGGTAACTTTCAACATGGAAACGTTAATTTGTAGTCCTTGCCCACGACGCGGATTTTCTTGTAATCTGTTTTCCAGTTCATCAGTAAGGGCTTTCCTAAGGACTCCACACAGTATGAATTTTAGTGCATGTTTTACTGTTCTCAAGGGTGAGGCTTTATTGTTCTACAAGTTCCCTGAGGGCTCTATGACAAATTTCCAGTAACATGTAAGAACACAGCCATTTCTCTATGACTGGCCCCACACCACCATCCTTTCAAACGACAAATCAGAGATGATCCCTCCTGTTACTTACTTTTGATACTGCTCTCTTGTTCTCATTTACTTTAACTCCAGTTTGCATTTATGGAAACAGAAGCCATCCCACCCCCTGCAGAGTGAAAAATCTCTTTTGCTGCTTTCACGAACAGCTCAGTGACATTTCCAGTCTTGGTGAGGAGGGGAATTTACCAGTACCACTCTCTGGAAGAATATCTTACAGTGTTGACACACAGAAAAGACTCTATAACTCAAGAAGTTATAAAGTAGGTATGCTTTAATAAGCGCATTAGTGCACGGGGGATCTCTCCTTCAAAAATGTGCATACCTGAATGATGCAGTTTCCTTGGTTATATGTAGTGAAAGTTACATATTCATGAGACGCCTGCACGTATTCATAAGCTATCCTGAAAAAAGCACTCAGTTCCGGGGGTTGGCTGCTCCTCCTCTTGATGCTTGCACAGTTCCTCCTGGTGCTCTTGGGCAGGGGTCTTCAGGGATGAAGGCCGTAGGTCTTCCTCATGATGAGCTCTTTACCTTAGTCTCAAAACTAGTTGTTCTCAGCACATTTCATAAGGTATCTTGTCCTCAAATTCCACAAGGGGCTTCGTCACCAGATGGTCCTTGTCAGACACCCTTATCACTAGTGTCCTTGTCAATTATTTTTGGTTTATGTTCTTTTACAACTGGTGCTAGACAACTCCCCCTATCTTGTGTACCATAGGCCTCTGACTAACTGCCACCTAAGACCCTGAGAGGTTGTTTCTCCCAGGATGCTTCTTCTCCCATCAATTCTCCTTCACAGCTCACAGGATGTTACTTTCCTTCCACCAGTGTCTGGCTCGCAGCAT
>NW_009699584.1:10111-18741 GCF_000703405.1 Apaloderma vittatum
CCTGTCCCCCTCTGGCTGTTGTTTAACTGCCCTGTGGATCCTGTTTCGGGTCTCTCTCCCCACAGGATTCTCAGGCATTGTCCCTACCTGTAAAAAAAGCTGCCGTTTCAGGTAGGGTATTCCTTTCCATCACTGCCAGGAAACTGCCTTCTGCAGCACATCATCCCTATTTCTGGACAGTCCTCTAAGGAGCAAAATGTTTAAATAGAAGAGTAAGAAACATCTCAGATATCACTAGCCTCTTCATTAGTTCAAATTTTCTCACAGTGACTTGTAGTCTCTGGGCTGACACCCAGTCAGGCAGAATCCTCCCAGCTCCCACATTGGATGGGCTCCCTCTCAAACACACGTTTAAGGCTCGCCGTGCCACTTCTGCCTGAAGGCAGACAGCTTCAGGAAACCTCTGTTGCCTTTCCCCGCCACCCCACTGTTGTTTTTTTTCCCCTCCGGCAAGGTGACCGTCTCTCCTGTACTCTTTATTGCCTCATCTTACAAAGGCAGCTGTGAAGCTCTCGATTTTGTTTTGCGCACTGGATTTGTCACACAGAGAAGAGAAGAACACTGCATGCTCTTATTCACGGAGCAGAATAGAAAAGCTAAGGTGAGAAAAACACTTAAAGCAGAGGAGCACAAACAGGCAGGTTCAGCCATCCACACCGAAGCACGGCCTGCTACCAACCTTTCGATAGCTTAATGAGCTGAGAATTACATTAAAGCTATATTACTGTTGGCCCTTCAGCTGTGATGTCCAGCTAGAGAGATTTATTTTCTTGTTTTCTTAAAGAATTTATTTCCTCTGGTACCAGTGTGTCTGTCAACTCAAAGTTCCTAAATGTGTCTAAAGCTACTGGGAAAAAAGATGTACAAACAGGTCATTATACCCGTTTACATTAAATAAGAAATAAACAATTTTAAACTAAATACATTCTATAATGCTTAGTAAGTAGCTGGAACAAACTGCCTACGAGGAAACTACTCCAACATGATGACTATTCAAAAATTAAGGCCCTCTCATCTGTCCCTTACTGATGAGACTGTTTTCTCTGAGTGATACTGAGGAGGGTACCCTCACCCACAACACAGCTTTCACCAGCCAGACAGAAATTCAGCGTGACAAGTAGCTTTCCAGTTCCCCACAGAGTCCTCTGACATGGGGAGGATCAATAACTTACATATGCTTTTTCTGATAAAACTCCTGTTGAATAATGATAAGTACTGATGATACTTCTGTGGAGAACACCACACCTGCAGAAATGTGTCGTAAATGTGGTAATAATTTGTCCACTCTGGACATGTCCAGAGAAAATTAGTTTTCTTCCTTGCCCAGCTGTTCTTCAGTTTTCTAAGTCAAAGCAGAGCCTGCATGTGATCTAAATTCATCTAGAGATTCTTTTAATTGTGAAAAGTTTTTAAAGGTTAGACCAGATGTATTTAAGTATTTAACTTAAAATGCAATCTGCCAAAAAAAAACCAAACCAAAACAGAAGAGCTTCTTTAGAATATGTCTTCTAATTAATTTTCCTAGTTTTACTTCAAAAAGAGACTTCTAAACAAAAGCAAAGAATGAAAGTGAAGTTTTCATACTGGGATATCCAAAGCTATTCTCCTTTAAAAGGCTAATTTCTAAATTCTTTCAGTAAGAACCACTAGAAACTGTGAGATAACAGGGATGTCAGACAAAGTCTGGGGATTAAGTTATTTTTCTTTCCTCTCTCACATGAATAAAAATTAGCCACCCAGCATATGTCTGTCGGAGTATTGCACTCGCAGCTTTTAATAAAAAGATGCCAATTAAAATACAAAGTCAATGGGAGACAAGAATCACCCTGTGACTAGACTGTGAGGAGGTAGAGGATCACCCAGGTTAATCTGGGTTTGGAGCTTGGATGGACCTGAGTGCTGGGCAAGATCAGATGGCACATGAGATAACTAAAAAACATTTGAAGGAGGGCTTGGCTTTTCTGTGTTTTGCAAGAAGTTTTAATGACTCCCAGGGCATTAGAACATAACACGTGTCTTGTTGAGAGAATGCAAACGTAGTGTTACAACAAAATAATGGTTTGATTAGACTGTGGGGATGGGTGAAGAGGGAGAAGGGGGATTAATATTCATTTTGCATTGTCTGAATAGCCTAAGGGAAATATAATTTAATTAGGTCTAGGTATATTTTTAAGAGATGCCGTGTTCATAGCTAAAGAAGTAAATGTCTGTGTTCTCAGGCAGTTAACAAGAAGAGTGCTGACCTTCAGTATGCTTTCACTAGAATAAATAAAAAAAAGGGCCATATAACTGATTTGCTGAAGGCAGTTGAGATCAGTCTGAATGACTCTTATAGTGAATAGCAACTGAAAATGCAAAATAAGAAGATAACGTTCTGGAGTTAAACATACAGACAATGTGCACAGGAAAATTGATTACACCGGCTCAAACGCATTGAGGTAATCCTGAGAATTGGGACCTCTAGTAGGAATTTTTACAAAGCTCTTTGCGTTTTCTTTATATGCATTCACATGTAGATAATTATCTTTAAATTGGCACTGAAGCCCTGCTATCGGAGTAGCTGACACTCATGCTATTTTCTTCACATCTCAGTAGAACACCTTGATGGGGTTACCAGGAGAATAATGGTCAGCATAGAGCAGAGTCCTAATAAGATCACAGCCTTGCAGAAAAGAAACAACAGAGAGTAAAGTGTGAAGGCTCAGGGCTAAAAATACACAGGCACGTGTTCTCTGGGGATACAGCTGTGCAAGCTGAAGCTGCCTCCAGTTGCCTGCCCCGCAGCCCACACAAACACCTCTGTGGCCTTTCCAGGTGAGCCACAGAGACTTGAAGTCCTGCAAAGGACTTGGCTTTTCTTGACCCAAAAAAAAAAAAAAAAGCAGTCTTGAGATGGATGTATCCTCCTGTGAAAAACAGGTGAAAACAGAGAGACAGCTTTTTAATTGGCTGAGGAGAAACCATGGAAGGATACTTGAGGAAGGAGAAAGGAAAGATGCTCAGGAAAACTGGTTTTTATTTAAAAGTATATACATGCATGTATATATTCATGATGAAAGCAAAAAGATTGAGTCTGGAGGAGAATGAAACAGCAGCAATTTCTGCACCAAATGCAAGTGCAAGAAAGAAGATGGATGTTCATGTGCCTGCTCAAAATATTTTGCTACTAATACTTTGAAAGGCATAAATTTCTGTAATGAAAGTTAAATCTGCTTTACTCCAGCCCCCCTGCCAGAGCAGGATCACCTACAGCAGGTCACACAGGAACGTGTCCAGGTGTGGTTTGAATGTCTGCAGAGAAGGAGACTCCACACCCTCCCTGGGCAGCCTGGGCCAGGGCTCTGTCACCCTCACAGGGAAAAAGCTTTTTCTGATGTTTCTGTGGAACCTCCTGTGTTCCCCCTTGTACCCATTGCCCCTTGTCCTGTCACTGGACGTCACTGAGAAGAGCCTGGCTCCATCCTCCTGACACTCCCGCTTGACATATTTATAAACATTCATGAGGTCACTCCTCAGCCTCTTCTCCAAGCTACAGGCTCCTTCAGCCTTTCCTCCCCAGGGAGATGTTCCATCCCTCCATCATCCCCGTGGCTGCGCTGGACTCTCTCCAGCAGTTCCCTGTCCCTCTGGAGCTGAGGGGCCCAGAACTAAGATATTCACTTTTGCAGCTGTGGCTGGCACCCTAGAGGAGGCAATTGCTGTATGGGCTCCTTGATAATCAAGGACCATCAACTGTGCCATCAAGGACCATCAGCTGTGGCAGGTACCCTGAAGCAAAGCAGAGATTAGCAGATACCAGTTAAGAAGGACTCCACAAAGAGAGAGATATCTTAAATATGGAAAGTTCAGTAAAAGACACCTCTTCATCAGCCACAAGAGATCACCAGAGACCACCAAAGACCTCCAGGGAAGCCTTTCAGAGACCCAGGCCGCCTGCCTAATAACAGTGTAGGGTGATCAGTTCCTGGAAATGGAATGAGTGTGTATCACCTTTCCGGGAAAACTGACGCTTCTGTATGTGACAGGGGGTATAAGCTCGGACGGGTGCCAGATACGGTATGCATGACAGGTGGAACTACCCTCCATGCTGCAATAAAGAAATGTCTGCTTTTGATGCAAGGGAAAACAGTTTTAATATTGCGTTTAGATGTCCTTGACTATTCCTTGTTATAAAGTTGTCGTAGTGCGTTGCTTATTCAGCCTTTTCCTGGACTTTTGTGTTGCCTGCCTTACCGTGCCTTTGAATTAGGAGTCGATTGTCCGTGAGCCCGACATATGTGTTGTGATAATTAACAAATGTTTGTGCTTGAGCCTTGAGAAGGGCGAGGCGACACACCCAGCAAAGTTGTGAAAGAAGGAGCGGCAGAGAACCGCAGCCATCCAGAGGCCTAAGATATGGAAGATAAGGGAGGATCGCCCATTGCCAGACCCTGAAGGAACGAAAGCAATTGAGGAAGGCACTGACGGGAAAGAGACATCTGATAAGACCATCCGGGAATGAGATGCCCTACATGGTACCAGGAACAGACAAAGAGCTGATTATGAAGAAGACCCCCGCCCACGACCACCGGAGCGGAACGCGTGTTCGGGATAGTTTGTGAATATGTATAGTCATCTAATATATATGTAACTCTCATTGCATTTAACTGGGGTAACTGCGTTTGTGGGGTGTGCATGTCTTTGAGGAGATATCCCACGTGCACCAGCGCTCTTATTAAAACATACCTACTTTATAACTTTTTGAGTTATAGAGTCTTTTCCGTGTGTCACTTTCTAATGCTAAATTGCATGTTAGAGAGTTCCTTATTGACCAGAATTTCAGTAACAACTTGGCACAGTTAATTCTCTGCAGATTACTCTTCCATGCACATGTGTATGGATACAAACATTTTTCTGCTGTCACAGGAAAGAAATGCTTGAGGGTGCTGTGAGGCAATGGGTTCACATCCAGATTTGTTTTCTACTGGAGGAAAGACAGGGAAGCCAGCTAGTGGAAGGAAAAAAGGCTCAGATTTATCTGGGTTTAAAAAAAAAAAATAGTGTTTCCCATTTCTAAACCTTAGAACGGTGTTGTTGTGTTACACTAATCCACATCTTGTCTGTGCATGTAGACCATTTTCTACCAGAACAACTCAAAAACTTATTTCTTACTAATCAACTCCACTGCTAAACTTCTGATGTGTACATGGTGGTCTTCTGTTCACTCCAAGTATTTCACCTTCAGGCTTCTCCAACATGGCATACGGTGGCATACTGATAAGTTCCAAATAGCAGCAGGCAGATGCCTCAGACAGCCCTGACACCGAATATGGGTGAGAACAGGAATCTTGTGAAGGCAGGGTGACCTTGTCTTGTAGCCTATCTCCCAAGCACACAGGACAATCACATATGCTAATGAGGATTATCGAAAACCATGAAATGCCTTGATCCGCTACCTGACATACTCCACATCTGCATGTAGAAAAGTGTGTATAAATTGAGGCAAGAAAAAGCAAAGAACCAGAAGAAACAAGAGGAAAGAAGAAAGAAGACAATGACGGATGCATCCTGAAATCTGGTTGGCTGGACCAATGCAGGAACCTGAACCAGTGATGTCTCTATTTTCTTTTTCCCTTTTCTCACAGAGTAGTGCAAGGCCTATCATGCTGTTTAATTAGTTTATGCTTAAGTTTCTTTCTTGTAATTGTTAAGTATAACATTGCTTGTTTTAATTTACTATATGTCCTTTTCCCTTGTTACCTTTTTGTTGTAGTTTATTGTATACCTAGTCTTCCTGATCACAATTAAGTCATAGCGTATTGCCTGCCCTAATGCGTCTTATAACTAAAACTGATTATCTGAGTCCGATCTATACATTGTCAGAAATTAATAAATGTTTGTGCACGGACCTTGAGACGTGTCTCACCATTGTCCGCTTCGCTGGGGAATTACGAATCTAAGTCACATGTCCCCCTCTCCTGGACGGATGTGTCACATCCATGACATCACCTGAGCTCGTGCAGCCTGCCAGCATCATCCTAAAGCCACTTTCTGCATCAGCCTCTACTAGCCATTTCGCATGTGAAAGACACATACATTTCCATCAAAGACACATTCCCGTTGTGGCAGGTGTTTCTCCATCCTAGCTGAGCTGTTGCCAGGCAGATTTCAGGGAATCTGTGACCTGGGCTAGTCCGGACTTGTCTACCAGCCTGGGAATAGGACCTGGGCTGGTCGGGACTCGGTTACACCCAGGAAGTTGGCCAGCAGCCAATGAGAAGCCGAGATGGCTATGATTGACCACAGTCATCGTTGACTAGTCTTTAAAATGGGCTGTGCTAAAGGACATAGTTGGCGACGCCACGAGGCGGTTAGCCTGCAGGTCGGAGTCCAACATCCCCCTTAGAAAAGACATTTTCTAAGGACCATCCTTGGGGCCACGAGGCTGAAACCCTCCTCATCCTTTCTAAGGCGAGCGTATTTAATCCGGATTGTCATTCTTTTGTTAAGATAGTGAGTTTGATTCTTTTTCTCAATCGATACCGAACCTTTAAATTTGGAGGTGTTTACATTCCATAAATAAATTTAATTTGATTACATGCATGGATTTATTTTTGGATATGGGCACGCTCCTTTCCTCGTTCTTTACAACCATCAAGCCCGTGTCTTGCATATATATGCTGGAATGCCACAGTGGTGCATGCTTGAGGCACTTCCAACCTACTGCATTTGTGCACAGGCTGATATTCCTGATTGGGACATAAAAAATGCGAATTGTGCGTGATTTCTGCCTTTCTCCAGCTATGCTGCAAAAGCTGCAGGGAAGTGGAAAGGTGCAGTCGTGGCTTCGTGGTTTGGTGCCACTGTCTGTCCCAGTTCATGGTGTTTTGCTTCACAAATAGAAGTAGCTATTTTTTACCTACTAAAACCCTCTATAAACACTGCAATTGCCAATTCACATTTTGTTGAAAAAAAAAACATTGGCGTCTCAGAAGTTAAGCCGAACCCTTCCTGAAGTTTTGCAAATTCTGGCAGACTCTGTGGGAACGTTTATCCTAAACTCATCTATAGTGAGCCTGACACACAATTATTAAGTGTGCAGTGTCAACAACATTCACTACGAAGTCCTTTCTAGCCCTAGGGGTCTGAAATGTGGCCAATCACAAGCAGTGTCCCCCAGGGCTCAGTTTTGGGGCTAGTCTTCTTTAATATCTTTATTAATGATCTGGATGAGGGGATAGAGTGCACCCTCACTAAGTTTACATGCCAAGTGATGGGTCCCACATTTTGACCACAACAACCTCAGGTGGCACTACCAGCTTGGCGAAGAGTGGCTGGACAGCTACCTGGCAGGAAAAGGTCTGGGGGTGTTGATGGACAACTGGCAGAGCATGAGCCAGCAGTGGGACCAGGTGGCCGAGAAGGTCAACGGCATCCTGGCCTGGATCAAAAATAGTGTCGTCAGCAGGATTAGGGCAGTGATCATGTCCCTGTGCTTGGCACTGGTGAAGACGCAGGTTTACTGTGTTCAGTTTTGGACTCCACAGTACAGTAAAGACATTGAGGGGCTCAAGCAGGTCCACAGAAGGGCAATGGAGCCAGTGAGGGGTCTGGAGAACATGCCTTATGAGGAGTGGCTGAGGGAACCGGAACTGTTTAGTCTGGAGAAGAGGAGGCTGAGAGGAGACCTCATTGTTCTCTACAACTACCTGAAAGGAGGTTGTAGTGAGGCGTGTGTTGATTTTTTCTCCCAGGTAATTAGCACAAGGACAAGAAGGAATGGGCTCAAGTTACACCAGGGAAGGTTTAGGTTGGATATTAGGAAAAATTTCTTCACTGAAAGACTGGTGAAGCCTTAGAACAGACTGTCCAGGGAAGTGGTGGAGTCACCATCCCTGGAGGTCTTCAAAAATATGTAGAGGTGACACTTTAGGGCGTAGTTTAGTGCTCATGGTAGTGTTGGGTTGACGGCTGGACTTTATGATCTTAGAGGCCTTTTCCAAGAC
Organism: Apaloderma vittatum; assembly: GCF_000703405.1. Taxonomy (NCBI): domain Eukaryota; kingdom Metazoa; phylum Chordata; class Aves; order Trogoniformes; family Trogonidae; genus Apaloderma; species Apaloderma vittatum. The sequence goes on from NW_009699584.1 coordinate 18,097, forward strand.
TAATTATTCTATGATTCAGAAAAGCGAACTGTACTCCTGAATCCCTTGCAGTCCTCTTTGACTGATCCTTTCCTTATTTTTACCAGCCTTTCCAGTATTCCTTCGGGAGCAGAAGAGCTTTATGGATAGCTGGATCTTGAAAGGACTAACACAGACCAGATGTGGTCTGTCAGAAAGAACCTATGACTTTCTGTACCTTAGCAGCAATTTGAATTACAGATTCAGGCAAAGCAGCCTGTTGTCTCTGGTTTTGAAATTTATTTGCATTGAGGATGCAACTTTCAAGAATGAACTATGCATATAAAACAGAAAGCAAAGGGAGGAAAGCAGAAGGGTGATCAAGATGCAAATGAATATATATGTCAATTCCATGCTGCTTTTCCTTACTGTAGGCTTGTCACGGCCTCTGAAACGCATTGGCATGCTGCAGTGATCAGCTCACTGAACTGCTCCAGCTGTGCAGGAGCTGCATTTTCTTCCCTCTGGCCACAGCTTGTCCCTCAGCCTGTCCTAGGACCTCCTGGAGATGCGCAGATCAACAGGTGTAGCACAGGCATAGCAGACAGCAGGTAGGTCTGGCAATCTTTCACAAACACAAATGGCGTTATTCCCACTTGTGGTAGGTATTTCCTCCCCCCAGCTAAG
>NW_009699585.1:0-24928 GCF_000703405.1 Apaloderma vittatum
CGCCTGCCTCAGACTAACTTTGTGTGCGGTGGGGAGGCTTCTGCTGCCTTTGTTTTGTCCCGCCGGGGAGTTGCGGCGCTTGGTTCCGGGCTGCTCGTTTTAGACATTTCCTTGATGCGTCTGGGTGAGAAGTGGTCGCTGAGAGGTGAGTGCTCCGTGGCCGGAGGGCTGGGGATTCCCGGCGAGGAAAGGCGGTCTGGGGCCGCGGGCAGGTTCACTCTGGGCTTTTCAGACGCTGTCCCCGCATAATTACTGCTCCGAAGGAGGTAGGAGAGGGCACCAGCCCGTGGAAGGTGAAGAACTCGGGCAATCCTTAGCAAATCTAACCTGCCGTAAGGTTCCGTTTGCAGAATGGATGTGTGTGGACATCTCCGTGGCTGTTCTTTTTTGTACCACTAAGAAAACAGTGTATCAGACATCCTGCCTTAGCTAGGATAGCAGTTAGGCCGGTGATTTTCCTTATGACGTGAGGTAGCTCCTTCACTACTGCAGCATCATTTTAACACACGAACATGTAGTGGAAACAGAGGCAGCTTTGTTTGCAGTTATGATAACTCTCATGCATGCTTTTTCGCCATGAATAACGGGCCCCTCCTATCACTGGCATCTGCTGTGACTGTAAAGGTAGGAATGAGATGTCTGTATTACAAAGCAGTGAGTTGTAAAGTTTTCAGAGGCACGGCATCCCTTCTGTAACCAGCTCAGGTCTGTTAACTTGCTGTGAGCAGAAGAGGTTTTCTGGGAGAAGGGTAGGGGTAGTGCAGGGCTGGGGCTGCAGTGGCTTAGCTCCAGTTTCACAGGATGCTGAGAGCGGAGCAGGACACCAGCTCTTCAACCCGTGGTCTGCTCCTTTGCTTGCCTTGTGGCACACCTGTTGTTGGAATGACTTAGTTTCTGATGCTCATGTCTCCCTCCAGACACTCCTCTGGAGCACCAGCTCCTTCAGCTGAGGTGCTTGGCATCGCGATCAGATGATGCTCTGCTGGTAAAACTTAGCTCCAGGTTTTGGCAGCCAGGCAATGCAGACCTCTCTGGGAGTTGTGCTAAAACTTCGCACACTCCTCGTTGTCCCTTACTGGACTGGAAGTTCTTCAGGTGTAGATACAGCTACTCCTTGTTTCTGTTCTTCAGCATCTTTGACTCGGGTTTTACAGTGCAAACCAGCATGTGGGGTGCAGGTCTGATTTCTTTGGAACTGCAGAGGAGCTCAGGTAATATTGCTGACACAGTTAACTGTGTCCAGTGTGATGTGTACTCCTAATCTCGAAACCATAAACATCTGTGTGCCTCCTGTAGAGCTCATTCCTGGCTGTCGCTTTGCAGACCTAGTGACTTGCAGGCATTTGAGACCCGATTTTCAGAAGGGCTGAGTATCCACACTCCTAGTGATAGAGATGTCTATATTGCCTCAACCTGAGCATTCAAAGTCATTGATAGTTTAGAACTAACATGAAATAAAAATATTTTTATTTTTTACTTTTTTTTTCAGTCTTTCTGGCTGTAAAATAGGAATAAAAGATTTCCCTTCCTACTTTTGCAGAATATGCTTCTATTCTGCTTGTAAGAAGATAAATTCTTTTAAAAACTTCTTGCTGTGTACAGGTTAGCACCTTGCTGAATTATTCTTTTTACAGAGACAGTAATGTCATTCTGTGGTAGCTAAGACAATAAAGCTATTGTCATCTTAGTGGCCTGCCTATATTGACACTACTTGTGCTGATGCAGCATTGCCAATATAGTTATACTGCTATGTATTACTCAAAAGCAGACAGGACTAATCACTTTTTTGTCAATGTTTTCTTCAGACAATGTTTTTTGGTCTGAAATTTTAAATGGAGAGTCAAATTATTTATGTGGTATTTGAATGAAGCAGCGCTGAACACAAATCTTTCCCTGAAAGTTTCTGTATCACAAACTGACTGGGGCAACTCAAGTCTGGATATCATAAAACTAACTTTTTTTCTCCTGCAGACATTAAATCTGCATGTTTGAGAGTGCAGGAAGAGCATATATGCTAGAAATGTTTGTTAAGGTGACTTCCAGTTCCCATGAGTGTTCTGCTGAGAAGCCAGTCGGGCCACTCAGTGTGACTCTGTCGAGTTACCACTCCTAAAGATGGATATGGTGCAAAGCAACAAGATAGTACTGATTCCGAGACCACCCTGCTCCTCCATCTCAGTGCCTCAGTATCATGAAATCCTGCAAAAAAGTTCTGGCATTTACAAGCATGTAGTTCAGTTTTAATTTATGGATGTCTTGATTTGGAGGGGTTGGATTCATCATCTGGGTTTAAAGAGGAGATATTCTATCAGTACAAAGATGTATGTGCTTTTTAGCACTGGTGAAGAACCAGGTAGAAATTTGGCTGAATTTACTTACTGTTGGAATGTTTAGTTTTAAAAACATTAGGGATTTCTGGTCATTCTTTTGTTTGTCCACTGTGACATTTTATGTCCTGGCATGTTTCTGGACTGAGAAATACAGAGGACTGAATTTGGCTTGCAGAACCTACTTAAATGCTTGCAATCTTTATACTTTAGTATTAATTGCTCTGTCGTACTTAATTGTGCAATATGATGTTCTGATACACATATTTTCCTTTTCAAGGCCGAGCTTTTGTTCTCCTTGCACTGCCATTTAATTGGAGCAGTGATACAGGTTGATGACAGCACTGCAGTGTTAGCTTATGCACGAGAAGCTGTAAGGAAGATACAAAACTACAACGGTTGACCTTCTGTTGGTGATCCCTTCCCTCTGCCCTCACCTCAGTCCACTCTCTGGCTGAAGAGTTTGGCCCATCACGGTGACGGATGGTGCTGTGAAGTCAGCTCTCTCCTCTTGTTTATTCACGAAACCGCAGCGAGTGTCGTGTGCTGATGGAAACTTGAGTCCATATGTTCCTAACCGTACCACAGTTAGATAAGCGGTGCAAATTTGGCAGGTGGATTTTTAAAATCGGAGGTAAATCTCTGGTAGCTGCGTGGCTCGGGCAAACAAGTGCATGAGCTATCGCAAACTTGCCTGAAAGGTTTCCTGCCATTCTTTGTGGGATGTAGTCATTGGAGAGTCATTTCCAACCTTTTTTCGACGTTTTGGGCTGAACGTGTTGCAAGCGGAAAACGAGACTTCTGGTGGGAAGTGAGTGTTACGCAAGCTCGTCAGAAAAGCTGTGCTGGCTGGCATGGTGCAGCAGCATCCACCTATGCCAGGGAGAGTTTGAAATGGTTGGTTTAAAGCAAAATTGTAAAGGAGCGTGTATGCCTGTTCAGACAGCTAAATTAGTCTTGCTGCAATTAGTTACGCCAGGGATTAACGTATCCTGTTGCATTTTGCTGATCTGCTGCATTAGTTGCTCCGTAACAGTTGCACGAGGTTCTTGAGCGCTGCCTACCAGAGTAACACAAATTGAATTGAGTATCTTTTTTTTTGGTTTGCGGGAAGCTAGTATATCTTTTTGAAAGACAAGTAGAGGGGAGCTGTTGTATTCTCATATGTGTTTCGTGTTTTAATGCAGATTTTTGATTTATGCGAATTGCGACTGATTTAGAATTTCCTGCAATAATTTTGCTTTAGCACAGTGCCAGGGCTATGCAGAGCATTGTGGCACTGATACTTTCCAGTATGAACCCCGGTGCGTTGACTCGGGGTAGGGCTCAAGGAAGCGTTTCTTTCTTGTGTTTTGCCTTCAAACTGATTGCTGCAGGTGGCAGATGCCTGCCTTATTTTTAGCTATGTGAGGACAAAATAGAAAAATCCTAGTGACTCCCCACGATTTGTCATCATGGCTGATCTCTATGAAATTAAACATAGAGATTGGCAGAGGAGCAAAACCAGCAGGAAAGCTGCTTCTGTTTGTTTTTTTAAAAAAGCTTGTCTAAGGCACTGTAATAACACTGTAAAACATATTCAGTACTATGTACAGAGACCCCTGGGAGGAGAAATACTTGCTGAATAGTTTATCCTGTTTGGGATAAGGAAATGGTGGAATTGTGGTCTAAATCAGTACTACAACTTCCCTGGAAGTCAGTTGAAGAGATCAAAAGCAAAGAATTCCTGTACTCAGGCCATTAGACCGTGTATATGTATTCTGGGTTTGGAGGAGAATGCATGTTTTGGTGGCCTGCTTGACTGAAAATTCTAAGATGGGCTCATAAGGCAAGAGTAGCTTTTTTTTTTTCCTGCCCCAACATTGATCTGTTTGCTGTATGTTTGCCCCTGTAAGTTGGAAAAGAAAATCTAAGAGGCCGTAGCTAATATTCCCCTCCTTCCCCAGTGGCTGTGCCTTGCACGGTGTGATGAAGGGCAGTGGGTGGCTGTGTTTCAGCGGTACCGCGCCCATGCGCAGTGAAGAGCCTTGGTGCAAGATGTACTTAGGAGTGCATGTTGATAAATTATTTTAATGGCCACCTTAGATAACTTTGCCTGTGTTGTGTCTGCTAATAGGTCGTCCTACTGATTTAGCATTAATTCCCAACCAATATCCCTTTCCAAAGTGAACTTCAGTTTCTGTCTGTGGCAGGCAAGTGGAGTTGGAGCGTAGAACGTTTGTGTTGTTACATACCCAAATCCTGCTTTTGATCTGAAGCTGAAACTTGCCCGAACTTTCAGCAGGTTGTCTTTGAGAACTGTATGTCTAGCTCAGTAATTCCCACCAGCTCTTTAGTTTGAGCCTCTTGCTCTGGATGAGGCTGGACTCGCTGTCCCTTTCCCCACACGATTTAGAAGCATGGGAACTGTAGGACCAAAATAGACCATGACCCAACTGGTCAGGCCTGCATTTCCCTCTGCTGCTGGAAAAGCTCAACTTTGCAATTCTGTCCTGCTCTCACACAAGAACAAGCCAAACTTTCTTTATTCCCAGATCCAGTATTTGGCTGTGAGTGTTGCTGTATGTGTCAGAAGAAGCCAAAGAAAACGTTAATGTCTTGCAAACTGTGCGATACCGTTGTCTAGGTGAGAAGTGCATTTTCGGCCACTTGTAGCCCTGAGGATCTTGTGTTGTGGATTTTCTTTTTCCCACTTTTTCTGGAACATAATTTCACTTGTGTTCATTCATGAAATTATTATAGTAATTCATTAAAAGTCTTACTAAACTGTTTGCTTTGACCTCCTGCAGCAGCTAGTTGCACAAGGTAATTATATGGTTATGAAGTATTGTTTTATTACTCCAGGAATTGCGACTTTGTTCTTGTGCTCACCAGAGTTTCGTTAAGAGTGCTTAATGTGTGCCTACCGTTCACAAAGACTTGAACTCATCTGTATTCCGAAAAGGACCGTATCTCCTGTGTGTCCCTGGAAATCTCTTCCTCACACCCTCTGAAGTAAAGTCTTTGAGGGGATTTCTAAGGAATGTGTACAATTTGGGTTAGAAATCCTTCTCCATTTAAAAAAATAAATTGCTGTCTCAAACTCTTGGATAGTTTTCTTAGTCTGGAGTATTAAGAATTTATATCTCTGTCCCATCCTTAAAGAGCACATTTCCAAAATGAGCTGAGCTGAGCTGAGCTTCATGCACTTTAACCTGGAGAGGCTTTTCCTGGAAAACTTTTCTTTCCTGCTCCCATTTTTGTTGGCAGATATTTGAAGTACTGTGGCAGCTACAAACGGCAAACTTGTGTTTAGCTAGAACTTCTCTTTTTCCCACTTATCTGCCTGCTTAACTCTAGTCTTCCTTGCTGAAGATGCCCAAAGTGAGTCATACAGTAAATGTGCCATTTGTGAAATCTTGCCTTTTTCTTGCTAATTCCACCCTCTGATTTTTGTAGAGGACTGGTAGATGGAAGTTGTGCTGTGTCAGAAACGCCTGTGCTGACTGGGTCTTGCTGGGTTGGTTTTGTTACTACAGAGGAGGTTCTTGGTTCTTAGTCACTGAGCAAAAATTAGCCTTTGCTGGTGCATCACCTGATGGCGGTGATTCACCGCCTGTCTCTTGTTCTCCTCGCCTGCTCCTGGGCTGTGCTTCAGGGAGGGTTTTTGTCTTTGTGCCGAATCTCCTCCACAATCCATCGCTCCGTATGGCGTGAAGACGTGGAAAATGTGCTGACTTAGGAGACCTCCCTTCTAACCGGTTTTGCCTCCCAGCCCGGGGCCGGGGCCAAGCTCTAGGCCAGGTGGCTGGTGTGTGCCTTTGGAGCTGGCCTGAGTCGAAAGGTTGTGTTGACCTAAGCCAAATATTTAGCTTTCCATCTGATAACCTGTCGGTTGTTTCCTCCCTCGCGACAACCAAATGCTTTGTTATTCCCAAACCAAGTTAGGGCTTCCACAGAAATTTGTAGCTTCTTGGCTTCCGGTGTGGTGGATCTGAGCGTGCTGACGAGTTGGTCTCGTGACCAAGGTGCGGGTGCAGCCGTTGCTGTTCCTAGGCACTCGTGTCGATTTTTTTTTTTGGCATTGTGTTAGGTGGATCGGTTACCAGCTTTGTGTCTGATTTTCCACCTGTCAAAATGTTTTTATTTAAATAAATAAATAAATGACTCGCACTAAAAGGACGTCAAAATAAGCCATAGCAACTAGGGTTCACAGCAGTTCAAAATAAAACTTGACTATAAAGTGAATTCGCTGATAATTTGCAAAGACCTTTGGATTGCTGGTTTGAGATTAGGTTGACCAGCTACAGTGACATGAAGTGAGGGCATTAGTAACCAAGACACCTTTTTGCATTGCTTATTTCAATTTCAGAGACTGATGGGGGTGGGAGGGAGGAAGAGGAGGAAGAGCTGTTTGTCCACTAGCTGAAAGTCATGACTGTTAAGGCATACATTTAATCCCAAAGATTAGAGAATCCTACCCTATTTTCCTCCTCCCATTCTTCCAGAAATGGGGCTAGTAACTGTCTTTTGCAGCCTTGCAAAGAAGGTTTTATAAATAAGCCAGCATGTGGGCCACAGTGAGTTGTTGTCACCTGTGAAGTGACAACAGAAGCTGTACAGGTGCTGGCCGTGCTGCTTATCGCAGCCCTAGGGGCAGAGCCTCTCACTCGGACCAGGGCAAACCATCCAGGTCTTAAATGGTCCTTTGCCTTTTGTGGTCTGGGAACTTGTGCCTCAGAGCTTATCCGGACAGTCCAGTTCCCTTTTTGAAGGAAAATGACCTGGAAGCCAGTGCTCCTGAATACAGGAGGACAGGAGGCTACTGCAGCCAGGGGAGGAATCGCTGGATACCTGGATGCAGGAGCGCTTTCGATATGGGTAGTTGAGCTTGCTGCAGCACTGAATCGCTGCTGCTAGCACAGCTGCTCCCACACTCCTTGGCTTATATCCTTTCCTTTAGCCTTTTGTCCCGCACTTGATGCTGGCTGTGGTTTAGGGTATTACCAGTAGCCCTCAGAGGGGCTGGAAATGTCGATGGTGTTTTGTCAGTGCTGCTAGTTTCCCCCATGCCTCGTGTCAGCGCTCTGCAGCCATGTCGCAGGGGTGGCCCGCTGCGTTTCCCTGCGAGAGAGCCCTGCACGGGTGGCAGGTGTGTTTCCATGCCTGTGCAGCCATAAAGCATGGGCACTCTCAATGGAAAGTCTTGCTAGCGACCCAGATGACACTGGGACCTTCTGTCTTGCAGAGGAGGAGGTAGGCAGAGCTGCCTCGCCAACGGCCACAGAGGCAATGTGTTGCTTCACCCTAAGATGTCATGTGCTTGCTTGGCAGGAAGAAAGTTGGTTTAATCGAGACAGAGAATTACATGAGACCTGTGGTTTTCTCAGGCCACGTTGCTTCAAGTGAAGATGGCCACTTTCCCCTTTCAGGTCTTGAGAGCATCTGGCTCTGAGGACTTGTGGAGCCAAGGAGGGCCTCTTGAATGTTTTCCAAGTTCTGAGAGTTCTCACGCCTTGGTGCAGCGAGCTTCCCGAGAGGCCTGGAAACTCAGAGTTTTCTCCAATTAAAAAACCTTCACGCCATCAAAATAACTGTCTGAGCACTGTAGCGTTTCCAGCAAAGAGATGGGGAACCGGGCAGACTTTTCATTCTGATGAGTCACTGACTCTCTCCTGATTTGCCTCTTGTAAGAGCTGTTTGGGCAGCTGCTGATGCAGGAACATGATTCTGAGTGATGGTCCCTGGGGAGCAGGACGGGGCTGCACGCTTCTTCACCTCTGAACTGGTGGAGAGTTCGTCTGCCCAGCTCTTCAATCAGTAAAGCCTTGCTGACAGCTGTGGCTCTTGCCTGCCTCGATCCTGCCTCATAAGGAGTGCTGGGGAGGAGGCGGGGTGTTGCTGCAGAGTAACAAAATGCCCAAGTGCTTTCTCTAGTCCTAAAAGCGTCAGTTGGAAACCAGAAGGTCTGATGCCTTATGCTGCTAAATCTCCTTATAACCCCGTTGCAGCTGGAGGTTTTGTCATGAAGAAAGAGCGTGGCCCCTCTCTGGGACCCTAGAGCTGTCCGTAGCCATATCCGTTCCCAGGACCACTCTTCACTGCTCTGTAGGTGGCCCCCAGATCATTCTTGTGTGATTTTACGATGCCCATGTCTGCCTGAGAGAGATCGTGGAAGCTAGGCAGTTTCTGCTCTGGAGATGTTGAGGATGAAGGGACTACAAATATGTGACTCATTTTTGAGGGAAGAACAATGTGAAATCACATTAATGAAGTCAAGAGTCTTGTCAGGAAAAGCTTTTATCTTCCATTGCTCACTTTTTGTGCCTGTGACTCTATATAAAATCAGATTGCTGGTGGGGTGGGGACTCGCAGACAGAGAAGAGAGCCTGGTACGCTCCCAGCTTGCTCTGCGAGCTCTTTATTAATACTTAATATGACTTGGATGCACACAGGGATCTTATCTGTTGGAGTAAAGGGTCATGGGCACTTTTTTCCTTGTTGGCATTTTTTTCACAGTAGAGTCATGTTTTTGTTTGTTAGTTGAAAACTGTAAAATGGCTTTTTCCCATGTCTCTCCTCAAAAAGGAGGACTGTTGATTAGTTCAAGGCCAAAAAAAGCAGACTTGGAGTCAAACTGATCTGTAATCTCACTGCTTTGTTTAACTTCATCTGGGGAGCTTCAGTTTTGTGTGGCCAGTTTTACAGAACAAAAGCAAACAAAAGAGGAATAGTTCTTAGGCAGATACTGCTCTCACAGACACCTACCTAATTTGATCAGACTCCAGTGAAGTTATTTAAAGCTTGGCTTGTGGAACTGCCTAGTCTATATGTTCATGGATCACTGTGAAAGGACTTACTCATGTGCATTTAAAATACGGTGCACTGATGTTAAGGAGGGCTCATTTCCATGCAATTTTTTTTTTTTTTACTGGTGAAAACCTGCTGTATACTGGTTTGCAAAACCAGAGGGTAGAAGTGTGGTTACTCAGTGTCCAAGTGTCTGTATTGGCGAGTATGTGAAGCGTACTAATGGGATAATACTAATGAGAGCTCTTAAATTATTTACATGAATTACTGAGTGTGGCATAAAATACATTCTGCTGCTAATACCACTAATTAGACCACCAACATATTGCATCCTTCATCATAAATATCCTGTAGGTTGAATCAAAGCTGTTGTTTTAGGCTCCAGAGTCCCTGTAATAGTTTAATTTAGCTTTAAAAGGCTTTCAAAGTTGCTTCTTTTAGAGGTTTTTCTCAATTTTTTCTTCACCTTAGCTGCTTGTGTAAAGTGTCTGGATGCCCTAAGTGAATTCTGCGTTGTCTGTTGCTGCCTCTGCTCATCTTGTGCATGCAGGATAATTTTCTTCTGCTTATATTTAATTCCTGAGATATAAATATTCCCACATAAAACTCTAGAACATTCTAGAGAAAGTTCTCATAATTTAGAGTCTTGACTAGAGAGGTAAGGAAAGCTTCAGTTTTCTGTTGTGTTGTCATTGGAATTACAATGAGAGTTTTGAAGGCTGCCAAAACACATTATTTTCCTCCAAACCTGAATCATCCAATGTTTGCTCTCTCCTTTCATGCAGTTTCACAACTCCTTTTTTTCATTTGGTTTGTGGGGTTTTTTTCCTCCCCCTCTATGATCTCAGGTATACTTTTTTTTTTAATTTTGAGAATTGGTGATTGAAGTAAAGACAAAGGATGGGAAATATTAATAAAAAGAATAATTCTTTGAGGGACTTTGTTAGAATATTTCTCCTGTACACTGCGTTCATGGTGACAGTGGCATGACTCATTGAGCAAACTTCCTGGCATTTCTGCCAGCTGTGATTTCTCAGGGTTTTAAAGGAGGTGATAACTGAATTATAAATAGATTATAGGTTCCATCTGTAAATTTTGAAGCTAGATCCAGAGCTTCCCAGAAGGTGAGGGTGCTCTTCTGGACCCTGGATTAGTTCTGGCTATGATATTTTGCCAAAAGGGCAGCTGATTGGTTTTCAGACATGCAGACACACCAGAGTCCTTGTAGTGAGATGTTCACTCACTCTCTTGATCGTGTGCAGCACGAGCGCTTGGAATGTCTTCCAGATTCGCACGCCGGTTCAACTCCTCACTCATTTAAGTCTGCAAGCCATTAGAAATGTACCTGAATGCCAGTGAAATAAAGGCAAAATCGTAAGGGAAGTGTTGAAGTCTGTGCCAGAGAGTCCATTTTGTTACTGATACTCCAAGTTGCTCAGCCTCTCTCATACCAGTCCACTTTAAGGAAGTGATTTAAATGCGTAATTTAAAATAAATAGATATTTATAAGCTTACTTTTTAGTTTTTCTTGGGGGCTGGGATATGTGCATTTGAACTGTGTGCATACATGTGTGTTTTGCTGTGCTGCTCTCCTCACTAGAACCGCTTTTAATGGACCTCCTGCCATCATGTCAGTCGGGCTTTCTTAGCACAGGAGGGAGCTGAACCATGCAATTAACTTCATGGAGACCCGTCTGTCTGTTCAGAGCTCTGGCAGAGGGGGGGTCCCTAATTACTTACCAGCATCACAGCTTGTCGAGTGACATGTTGGAGAGTTAAAAGGGCCTGTGAAGCTCTAGTAGCTCCTTGCACCAAAGCAGGGAGAGGGCTCTTCCCAGGCTTGCTTTTGAAAGGAGACACACAGTTGTGCGGTCTTCGGAGCTGGAGATGCTCGGTGGTGCTTTCCAGCCAACAGGAAGTTCTAGCAGCCGCTGATGGCTAATTTAAGCAGCCGCTTTTTAAAGACACAGCGTCAAGTGCCGTCCCTTCTGTGTATGCAAGCGGATGCTGCTCTGGTGCTGTTGCAGTGGCACAGTGTTTTAGGGTGGCAGTGGGTGTCCCACAGGGCTCTTGGGTGTATGGGAGTGGCTTCCTTTGGCATGAGCTCACTCAGCTGGTGTGTGGATGACCAGCAGTTCGCAGATTAAGTGGTGTTTCTGCCTCCTTTGCAGTCCTGGGAACGCTTCGGGATCATCGTCTGGGTCTCAGGGCACAGCCTGCAAGAGGCACTGGAAGTGGATTGGTACCTGGTCATGCCCGGTGGAAGGAGGGGACCCAGCCGGCAGCAGCTAAGCCGTTCAGCTTTGCCTTCTCTCCAGACGCTCGTTGGTGGGAGCTGCGGAAACGGTACTGGTTTGAGAAACAGGTGAGGACAAAGGTAGGGTTGTTGAGACACTTGAGGCTAGGATACTGCTAAAAGCCAGGAGCCTTGATCTGCTCCGAACTCTGCATGGGAGTGCGGCTTCGTGGTTTGTATTGGTTTAACCCTGGCTGGCAGCCAGGTGCCCACACAGCTGCACTATCACTCCCCCTTTTCTGCTAGACAGGGGGAGAAAATATAACGAAGGGCTCATGGTTTGAGATAAGCACAGGGAGGTCACCCACATCTACCATCCTGGACAAAACAGACTCGATTTTGGGGAAATTAGTTAAGTTTATTAAAGAACAAATCAGAGAAGAGTAATGAGAAGTAAAATAGATCTTAAAAAAAAAAAGAAAATAACACCTTCCCCCCTTCCTTCTTCCCGGGCTTAACATCAGTCCCAATTTGTCCACCTCCTCACCCCAACCGGCGCAGGGGGACAGGGAATGGGGGTTGCGGTTAGTTCATCTGATGTTGTCTCCACCAATCCTTCCTCTGGGGGAGGACTCTTCACTCTTCCCCTGGGCCTTTGTGGGGTCCCTTTCACTTGAGATGATCTTTACGTGCTTTCTCCAACATGAATCCTCTCATGAGAGACAGTTCTTGACAAACTGCCCCAACATGAGTCTCTTCATGGGGACTCTCCACAGTCCTTCAGGGGGAAACTGCTTCAGCGCAAGTCCCCCCGTGTTGTCACAAAAGTCCCACTAGCCAACCTGCTCCAGCGTGGGCTTCTCTCACCACAGGCTACATGCTCTGGCAGCGACCTGCTCCAGCGTGGGCTTCCCACGGGACTACAGCCCCCTTCAGGCATCCACCTGCTCCGGCGTGGGGTCCTCCATGGGCCACAGGTGGACATCTACACCCGGTCACCTCCATGGGCTGCAGTGAGACAGCCCGCTTCACCGTGGTCTTCACCAAGACCTGGGGGATTCTCTGCTCTGGCACCTGGAGCACATCCTTCCCCCGCTTCTTCACTGACCTTGGTGTCTCCACATATTCTCACTCCTGTGTCTCTCTGCCAGTTGTTGTGTGGCGAAGTTCTTTTTTCCCATGTTTCTTAAACATGTTATCACAGAGTTGTTCCTCTCCTATCATTTTACTGACAGGCTCAGCCTTGGCCAGCAGCGGGTCCGTCTTCGGAGCCAGCTGGCATTGGCTCTGTCAGACTTAGGGGAAACTTCTAGCAGCTTCTTGCAGAAGCCACCCCTACAGCCCCTCCATCACTGAAATCCGGCCAGGCAAACCCAATACGTGGTTAAAGCAAGGAACTGGGAGATGGGAACCTCAAGCCCTCTGTTGTGGCATTAGGATATGGTCCATCCAAGAGGGAATATGCCCTGCATGCTAGACCTCTTCCAGCTTCTCTTCCCAGCTCAGTGGTGGCATGTGCTTCCCTCTACAGCCTTTCTCTTGACTTTATGCATTAAAGTCAGCCCCATGGGGAGGACTGTGGAAGTGGTCTCAGTCACCATTCACTGTGGTCACAATGACCAGGGCTGGAAATTGCATGGTACTTGGTTTGTCTTTCTCTGCAGCAGCTCGCAGAGCAGTGAGTCCTAGCAGATGATGAGTCCTTGTCTCTCTCTTGTTTGCTTGCCTGCAGTGCCACAGGGAGTTAGCGTGTTAGAGCTCAGCTGTAAGCCCCCTTCCTGCATGACAGAAAGGCAGGTCAGGAGGATGCCTGTATTCTGTTTTAGCCCTACTGGCTGCGGATGAAACTAATTCTCTCAGTTGGCAAAGCTTGGCTCCATTTTCTAGGGAAGTTGGGGGCTGAAAAAGGAACATGTAGTGACACTTAGATCTCCACATTTGGCATAAAGATTAAAAGGGCCCAGCATTACTTCCTTCCATTCAGAAATTAGCAGACCAGAGAAGCTATCTGCTGCATGTTGAGGCCTTGATCTACTTGGTATAAGTTCATCCTTGCAGAATAGAGAGATCCAGACCGTTTAGCTTGGCCTTTAAAGAGTTCTCATCTGGGACAGAGGGATGGATGGATGGCATAGTCTTGGATTCTTGAGGAACAAGTGACTGTTGAGACCATGGAGTCAGTGTCCCAAGGCCCTGGAGGAGCATTGCTTATCCTGGTTTCAGTCAGGCTCAGCATAGTTTATGTCTGAACATCCCCGATCGGTTCAGTCTGCCAGAGCTTTTCGTTGTCCCAGCCTCCTCTGAAGGCTAGGAAAGAGGGAAGTGTGAGAACACTTGAGAGGTCAGCCTCTAGGAAGTGGCTGAACTTCTCTGTTCCATTTTTAGTTACCTCTCTTTTTAAGAGAGGAACTGTGAGCAGAAGGATGTTGGGCACTTTGCTATGCTGGAGAAGGAGGCTGGATGCTACTGTGATGTCCCAGTGATGGGTGGAAGGAGCCAAAGTTAAGTGCTCAGTCTGGCACAGAGTCCTCAATGATTTTTGCTTGGAGTTGCTCCCTCACCATGTACCTCTGTTCCTCCATCTACAAGGGCATGTCACAGCACCTCTGGCAGACCAGTCTGTTGTCTAGAGAAAATGCTGGATGGGGGTTTTTGTCTGAGCTAAGAAGACGATGAAGCTCACCCCACTGGTCTTGTGCCAGAAATACAAATGCAAGACTGCTGCCATCTCTCCTCTAGCAATACCCGGTCCCAAATGCACAACCACAAGCACTCCCTGACCTGGAAAATGGTAAAGATGATGTAGAAAGTTTACCAAGTGTATGATACTTGTCTGCTTCAGGAATGGTAGCGCCATCAGCCTCTCTGCACCTCCGATCACAGCGCTGATTACTCCAGAGCCTGTACGTCACTGCCGGATCCCTGAGCTGCCGTTGGATGGGAGCCTTCTCTTTGAATTCCTGTTCTTCATCTACCTACTGGTAGCCCTCTTCATTCAGTACATCAATATCTACAAGACTGTTTGGTGGTACCCGTACAATCACCCTGCTTCCTGCACCTCACTGGTGAGTTCCCCAGCAAATGCCGTCGTTCACGTTTTGTCATTACTCAGCTGCTTTCTGTGCTGCTTCAGTCCAGGAATCGCCATGCATTTGACATAAGGGGGTGAAGGGAAGTTCACATGCACACTCATCAGCCGGGGCCACGTCATCCCCCATTTTACATGGGAGAAAAATACATGGAAGGTGAGAGGAAGAGGTGTCAGCAGGGCTCCTTCAGTGGAAATTTCTTGCAGAAATTTCCTGTGTGGCCTAGCTAGTCTCTAGGGTTTGAAATGGAGTTGAGACCCCAGGAGCCTGCTGTGGGTGCCCCCGTCCCAGTAGAAACAACAGCGCCTGAGAGAAGGGAGACAATGGAAGTTTTCATGAGGATCTCACAGCAGGTCAGCAGCAGAGGAGGTTGTCAGGTCCTTATGTAAACTTTACAATCTCCTCCATTTCAGTCTTCTTCCTGGCCCAATAAGCTGTACAACGTGGCAGTGACCTGTACGTGAGTCGGCAAACCTCATCTGAGTGAAACTAGCCTCTGAAGTGGTCCTCCAGCTTATACTGTGTCCTTGCTGCTTGGAAGTATGAGGTGGTTCCTTAGTTATCTGTACCGACAGGTGGGGCTGGTGTTCCAGTCACGCAGCTATTAGTTTCAAGTTCAGCTGTGCTATGCTGGACACAGCTTGCTTTGAAGAAAAAGCATTGTTTTAGGCTTCCTACCTGAAAGGATTTAATGTCATACGTTTGTTCCCATTAGAAGTCAAGCATTTTTGTTTACCCAAAATGTCCTTGAAGTCCCAGACAGCAGTATTCAAAGTCTGCTAACTGTTGTACCCAGCAGACATTTGATGGCTTCACTGAAAAATCATAAGGGCTCCAAGAGCTCTATCTAACTTAATACAGCCAGAGTCAACATAAGTTTCCAGTAGGAATCTATGGCCCACAAAGATGAGATTTCTTGGATTAACTTAATTATGAAGGAGCGCTAGTCACTAATGGCCCATTTCTGAGACCAAGAGCTAAAGTGAGCTGATGTGCTCACTCTGGACTCCAGCTCAGCTGCCCTTGCTCTGGTTGCTCAGTAGCTTTTCCCAGGAGAACTTGCAGGGAAGTAGGATCCTGGTCCTACATCTCCCTTTGACCTCAGAAATACTTGCCCGAAGGGTGGGTTTGTTTTGGTTTGTTTTCAGTGGAAATTTTTCTAGGGCAAGAAACTTCCATGAGGGGTAAACATTCTGGAGACATTTCTGTGTTTCTCTCTCATCCCTAACAGAGAGGCTTGAGGAATGCTTACACGAGGTCCTAACGCTCTCTCAGCACACAGCTTTCCAGTCCCACCCCGGCTGGGTAATTTCAGAGTCCCTAGTGAAGACCTTTTCTTTTTCCTCCTTCAGAATTTTCACCTCATTGACTACCACCTGGCGGCATTCATCACAGTGATGCTGGCACGGAGGCTGGTGTGGGCCCTCATCTCTGAGGTAACATTCCCACTGTTCCTTCTCCTGCCTACAGTTCTGACTGCAGAGCATGACCATCCATGACCTGAAAAAGTTCTGCAAGTTGGATAGATGGAGGGTTTCTTTCCCCCAGAACATCTGAGTGTGAAGGACTAATATTTTGGGGGTGCCCTTCTGCTTTGGAGTTTTCTCCTCAGCCCATTCACGTCCTGCAGTATTGGGTAACTTTGTTGCCTCTGCAGCTGGAAGGAGATGAAATTGTCCCACTTGTTGCTTTCTCCCTGAAGGTGCAACACTGTACCTCACTATCTCGTGCCAGAGAAATGGCTGAGAGAATTGCAAGTTACCTAGCAGAAAGGCAAATAGAGAGGTTAGCTGAGAGTTGAAGAAGAGGAGTTTAGAGGGAAAAGATCAGGAGGAGGATGTCTGAGTACACTAAAGTGAAATACAAATGGCTAGCAGAACTGCTTTTCCAGTCCTGGCTGCTCAATAACTCTTTGGTCATGTCATCACGGATTTTGAGACCCTCTCTGTGTTTGTGAGAGCAGAACCAAGCCAAATACATATCTGAGCAAGGTCATTTTGAGGCAAATGGAAGTTCTCTCCACTGAAATGGTTAATACAACTCCAGGCTAAGCAATATGTTTAAAAAAAATATTTAAAGGAACAGTTATTTCAAGTTGAATAGTTGGCTGGAGAAGATGGGATCTCTGAAGTTCTTTTCTCATCTCTGATTCCTGCCATTTTCATTTATGCTCACATCCTCTGTAAAAATTCCCAGACTGAAATTTCTGCATTGAAAGCTTCCATGTAAGTTCTTGTACCTCCCACCTACTAGCTCTAACACTTCAGAATTTTTTTATACTTCAGTTGCTTTCTCCCCTCTGGAGACTGGAATAAGCTTTCCCGCTATTCTTTTGTCTTCCCACTAGACTTCCCCTCATCCAGTAGAGATGAGTGGTAGAAATCTAGTTTTGGGGTTTCCGAGGTGCACAATCTTCTCTTCCCTCACTTGAGAACTGTGATGTTCCAGTTCTTTAGTAAAACAAAGGCTGAGACCTGACCCTTCTAAAGGAAACCGCAAGACAAAATGTGGTTCAGACTACCCTGAGCAATAAGGGACTTGAGCAAAAATACTTTCTACTTTACAGCTCTGAATCTTTCTTTTTTTTAAAGGCCTTATTTTAGTCACGCCCTACAACTTGTGTTTATTTGAATCTTTTCAATTCTATCAATCATTAATAAAATCAAAGGCATTCACCTTTGTAAGAGAGTGAGTCTCCTACTTCTGTGAGGAAGAGGGCAACCATCCCTCTTGCAGTGCCTCCTAGCACCCCTCTCTCTGCTCCTCCTCCGCAGGCAACCGCTGAGCTCACGTCCTAGTACTGGTATTATAGGGCTGCTGAGTATTTCTTCTCTGTTTGCAGGCCTCTCAGGTGGGTGCGACATCAGTGATTCACTACATGGTGCGCCTGGTGCTGCTCACCTTCTGTGGATGGGTGCTCTGCTGGACTTTGGTCAACCTCTTCTGCAGCCATTCCGTTCTTAACCTTCTCTTCCTGGGCTACCCGTGAGTGACAACCACTCTGTACTTCTGGGCAGGGGGAACAGAGCTGTGTGGGGGTGCCACGAGCCACCACTGGCAGCAGAGCCCTCGGCTGTAATCTGTCTCCTCAGCTTACGATTAAAGGGGAAGGAGGAATGGCTGCGGGATTGACGTGAGGAGGTGGCACTGAGCTGACGAAGCAAATTGCCTCAATACGCTGTTTGTGTGAGGGGCCTTTGCCATGACTGAAGACTGAACCATTTACATCAGTGGTTCCAGAAATGGGATAGTAAGAGGCTTCTCTGCACAGTTCTTGAAGCTGCAGCCTCTGCCCTTCTGTGGGGGAGAAGAGTTGGCCACAGGCTTCTGGAGTGAGGGTTCCTATGCAGTGTCCCCCTCGTAAGGACCAACATCTGTGGAGATGGTGCCCCCTGCTTCATGTTGGGATGGCTGTCATTTGAGTCCTTTCTTTCTTTCTTTCCCTGCAGGTTTGGTGTCTACGTTCCTCTGTGCTGCTTCCACCAGGATAGCAGAGCGCAGCCCTTGCCTGCAGACTGTGGTTATTTGGACCAGATGGTGGATGATGGGGCTTCAGCTGTCAGCAGCCTGGTCAAACCCAAAGATTTCCTCTCGCTTCTGTGGGAATCCCTGAGAGAACAGTTCAATAATCCTACGTCCATCCCCACCCACAGCTGCCCCCTCTCCCCAGATCTCATCCGCAATGAGGTGGAGTGCTTAAAAGCAGACTTCAACCGCAGGATCAAGGAAGTTCTCTTCAATTCTCTCTTCAGTGCCTACTACGTGGCGTTCCTGCCACTGTGTTTTGTGAAGGTAGCTCCTGTTTGGCTCTCTTTGTGCCCCTGCCCATCGTCTCCTTCTGAATGTTGTGTGAATTACTGCCAGGCCAGATTCCTGGTTAATTCCCCTTTTCTCTGTCTCCCCTTCGGCAGCCCGGATAGCGGAGCATGGCTGCATCCGGAGTGCACTAGTACTGCTCCTGGTTGGCGGATAGGTATTGCCATAAATGTGATGCACCTCTAGTCCCATCACCCCACGTACTAACTCCCCTTCTCCCGCCCCCTGTCCTAGGCAGATGGATAGTTGTGTTCTTCGTAGAAAAGGAAACGTGTGGTTACCTGTCTCAGATCCAACATCCTGGCTTCCAAGTGCTTGGATCAGAGGCTTTAGTGGTCAGCCTTTTAGAAAACAGAGCCAACTAGGATGCTTGGCAAGCTAAACCCAAGAACCTCTTATCAGTGTGGGGGCTGTATTGTTTCATCTCTTGTTTTTCTAACCTGAATGAGCTCCAGTTGGTGTAGTGAAACGGGCAGGGCTCCACAATCCATGTAGCAGTCATGGTGCAGTTGGTGCTCCTGGGGCAGTTCTGTGGCAAGCAAACCCCCTTGTTATCTGTTGCTGGAGAAGGAGATGCACCAGCTGCAGCATCATCCCCCCGCCCTTTTTCCTTCAGGTCAAGGAGAAGGGAGTCTTGAGTGTTCCCTAAGCTGTAACCCTCCGCAACCACTGGTCCAAAAGCGCATGCCTGTAATGTGTGGTGTGGGTCTGCTGGATGCACACGCAGTACGTCCCTTGTCATTCCTTCCTCTGTTTTTTTGACAGTGGTGCCAAATTCTTGTCCGGTCTCTTTGCAGAGCACTCAGTACTACGACATGCGCTGGTCCTGTGAGCACCTCATCATGGTGTGGATCAATGCCTTTGTCATGCTTACCACTCAGCTGCTGCCTCCCAAGTACTGTGACCTGCTCCACAGATCAGCTGCCCACCTTGGCAAGTGGCAGAAACTAGAGCATGGTTCCTACAGCAATGCTCCACAGCATATGTGAGTGTGGGGATGAGGAGGGGTTGGCATGCCCAGCAAGGGGCCAGGAAGGTGTTCCAGTAGATAAGCAAGTATCAGCATTGCTTATCTACTGAGGACACTTCATTCCTCGTGCAACTCTGCCGGTCTTTGCGGTTCTTAGAAACAGAACTGTCTGCTCTAGAGAGCTGTCTGAGGCTCCCCTGGTCAGTTCTGGCTCTTCCCCAGAAACGATTGCTAAGATTCTTCTTGGACACCGGAGAAGTAGCTTGGACAGAGTGTGGTCCTCTCCAAGGCAGTGGGCTAGGTTCTTGCACTGAGAGCTGTTTGTTCACATTACTCATTCTGAGTCCACCTGGTGGGCCTGTGATCACCCCTCTGTACTTCTCTGCTGGGAACTGGGACGCTTGGCCTCATGGCAGAGGCTTTGGTGTTTTCCAAGATGCAGTCCATTCCTGTGAAGCCACGTTGCTAATGCTCTGGCATTCTTTCCCCACAGCTGGTCAGAAAACACAATATGGCCTCAAGGAGTACTGGTGCGACGTAGCCGATGTCTGTACAAAGCAGTTGGGCCTTACAACGTAGCAGTGCCTTCAGATGTGTCCCACGCCCGCTTTTACGCAAGTATCTCTTCTCTCGCTCAGTGAGTTAGGATGGTGGGAGGGAAGAGAGGCTCCAACCTAGCTGCAGCTGAGCGGCTTGCACAGTGCAGCGCAACCGCAAAATCCCCCTTTGTAGCAGAAAGTCTTCCCCATTGCAATGACAGTGATGTCTGGGCAAGATGGAAGCCACAGCTGCCTCGTTAGGGCTTTCTCCTCACACTGATGCAGCTCTCCCATCAGGCAGTGGCATATTCCTTAAGAGGGTTCTAATTAACATCTTCCAGAGAAATGGGAAAGTATGTCAGCTAGCCAAGTGGTTATTTCACCTGTCCTCCCCTCCTCAAGCAAAGTGACACTTCCACACACCTCGTTTCGTATGCTGCTTTCCCGCCAAGTACAGGCGTTTCATCTGACCAGCACCACGGTTGCTGGCTCAGTGGTGCCCAGCAACGTTACGTACGTACGTACCTCTCCCCACTTCAACAAGTTACAGAAATCTGTCCTTTTTAACTGTTTTAAGTCCCTTTGCCACCGTCCGTTACGGCTGCTCAACCTGCTGATTCTCATCGAAGGCAGCGTGGTCTGCTACCAGCTCTACTCGCTGCTGCGCTCAGAGAAGTGGAACCATACCCTCTCCATGGCCCTCATCCTTTTCTGCAATTACTACGTCTTATTTAAGCTCCTCCGGGACCGGATAGTATTAGGCAGGGCATACTCCTACCCACTTAACAACTATGGACTGAAGGCACACTAGTCAGAAGAAAAAGAAAAAAAATATTTTCGTACAGTTCTATTTTTTTCTTGCGGCGTTTATAAATATTTAAAATATTTTATATTTTGTATACTATTGTTTTTGTGGGGTGGGAAGGGAACCAGTGGCAATTAAATGTCGCTTTATAAACAAGGTGTTATTTTATATATATAAAAAAAAAAAAACCCGTGTGTATATACCGTATATCTATACCCATACATATATCTATGTGAAGCAACAGGATTGTGTGTGTGGTCACTGTGTCTGCTTTGCTCACACAACTGCCTTGCTACTGCATTCTGTGGGGATAGACCTGCTGTTAATTAGGAACCGGTCTGCTGCAGAACTTGAATAAGCCAACAGACAGGGGAAGAAAGGAAACACAGGGGCCTTTCACCAGGATGAGTCAAGTTTATCTTGGTCAACTCAGTACCCGGGAAGTTTTGCACTGGAAAATGTGCACAGATGCGATACCAGTTTAGGAAAAGGGAGGAAGCGGTGTATAGAAAGACAAAGTTAGTGTCAAGCCAGTAAAAGCTCTCAGTTCTTCCTTCTTGATGCTGTTAGCAGGATGCAAATATCGTTTTAAAAAAAGAACAAGCTCCTTTTCATTTGAGCTTCTCTCTGTCCTCCTAGTAACTTGAGCTCCCTCATTCTACCCAGAGAATGAACTAAATATTGAAATTACAGTTTCAGGGTAGTGTATAATTTGGGAAATGTTAAATAAATAGCTTCATCTAGCAGTACAGTAATTGATTATTTTAAACATCCATCTCTAATCCCCTGAGTAATAGCATTAAATTAGGCAACATTCAGCCAGTTCCTTAAAGCAATAATGCTCCTGGCAGAAATTTAGTCTTCTCCAACACTTACCAACTCCCTTATTGCTGTACAATGCATTTCAGTAGTGTTTCACTTTAAGGTATGTTGGTAGTTTTAAATAACTTATTAATAATAATAGAAGAAATATTTTGCTTTTAAACTGTTCTTCATAAAGCTGTACTAGAATCTAGTGAAAAAAGCTGTAATATCACATAAAGGAATTGAAGATCAAAGACAGTATCAAACATATAATTAATTTAAATGTGAATGCTGGTGATAACTGATAGTTGTAGTTGATGCTTTAAATTGTGTGATTAAGGAGACAACAATGCAGTGTTCTTCCACCTAGATGCCATCTCAGTCTTAATCTTAGCCATTCGTAAAGTGCTAGCTCTATTTAAAGAGTGGATATGTAGGGGAAGGGAAAAAAAAACAAAACCAACCACCCCAAACTGTATGGAATTTGGAAGAAGCTGCAACTACTTTCCATCCGTTCTTTCCTTCCAAGCCAAGAATACAGTGATCCTGGCTGTAGGCCAGCTTCTCCAGCAGCCTGATCACAAGCCCACGGGGAATACTATGTTCAGCACTGGCACCCCCAACATAAGGAGGACCTGGACCTGCTCAAGCAGGTCCAGAGGAGGGCCACAAAGATGATCAGGGAGCTGCAGCACCTCCCCTGTGAGGACAGGCTGAGTTGGGGTTGTTCAGCCTGGAGAAGGCTCCAGGGAGACCTTGCAGCAGCCTTCATTCAGGTACCTGAAGGGGGCCTACAGGAAAGTTGGGGAGGGGCTCTTTAGCAGGGAGTGCCATGATAGGATGAAGGGGTAACGGTTAAAAACTGAAAGAGGGTAGGTTTAGACTAGATATTAGGAAGAAGTTCTTTTCTGTGAGGATGGCAAGACACTGGAGATACAGGTTGCCCAGAGAAGCTGTGGATGCCCCCTCCCTGGGGCTGTTCAAGGCCAGGCTGGATGGGGCTTGGAGCAACCTGGGCTAGTGGGAGGTGTCCCTGCCCATGGCAGGGCAGTTGGAACTAGATGATCTTTAAGGTCCCTTCCAACTTAAGCCATTCTCTGATTCTACACTACCTGATGAGGTAGGCAACAGGAGATGCCTTGAGTATTAACCCACAGCGACTCCAAAACAAACATAAATGCTGAGCTTTACTTAGTCCGAGGCCTTTTCTTACCTTCCATGTGGCCCTAGTGCTGCTGGTGGGACACAGGTACTTTGGAGTTTACAGCCTGGGGCCTTTCAACAAAACGCAGAGCTATGGCTTAGAGCCTCTTCTTGTACAAGCACCGTCTTCTCTAGCTTTTCCTCCTGTAATGTCATGCTTTATGTAGCATAGCCTCATCTTTAATTTATGTGTTAATTCTACCTTGATTACTTCAGGAAGTGCATCTGGGATGAGAAGGGGCTGACATCTTATCTAAAGCAGGCTCCAGGCACCTTTCTTGCACCCAGCCTCAACTCTTGGAATCCTAAAACAGTTTGGGTTGGAAGCAACCTTTAAAGGTCATCAAGTCTAATCCCCCTGCAGTGAGCAGGGAAATCTTTAACTAGATCAGAGTCCCACACCCGACTTGACTTTTCATGGTTTCAGGAATGGGGCATCTACCACCTCTCTGGGCAACCTGTTCCAGTGTTTCACCACCTTCAGCGTAAAAATTTTCTCCTTATATCTAGTCTAAATCGACACTCTTGTCCAAATGAGCCTTACTTAGAAGTCTGTCCCCATCTTTGTTATAAGCCCCCTTTAGGTATTGAAAGGCTGCAATAAGGTCTCTCTGAGCTCTTTTAGTACTTTAGTAGCATTTCTTACTTTCACTATCACTTACTTAGTACTTCACAGCATTGCCAGGTATTTTTTTCCATTTGGAAACCAAATTAATAGGCTTATACTTAAGAAACCAGTGAGACGAAAGAGGCTCTCTCCAAGGCTTAGCTTGGGAAACAGATGTGCAGCAGAAAGCCAGAACCCTGCACCAGGGCTTTCGGTCACAGAGTTGGTGAGGGTTCATGCTCTGCTTTCTCCTCCCCTTGAACATAAGGCTGAAGGTCAGTGGGACCGCTCCTGCGGTGAGCGCACCCACACTTTGTGCGTCGGTTAGACTCGGCTTACACTGTTTGCAGGGACAGAAGCTATGGAAGTGTCACTGTGCTACGGGCTTTCCATTTGGCTCTGAGGGACTAAGTGAGGAGCCACAACATACACTAGGCAACTGCAGGTGCGTTACAATCCTTCTCATTCCAAGGGAGCTAGGCATCATCTCTTAAGGAAAGCTGCCTCTTTCTCTCAAAGTGGTATCTCTGTTATATCCTGGAGGAGGAGTAGTTTTGGGAGGAGGTTTAAGGTCTAGGGATTGTACCTTTCTGTGCACAGTACGATGAAATGCCCACACACAGTCCTGTAGATGCAACTCTCTTCCCTCTTTAGACAGAGCTCCTACACGGAAAGAAGTTGCAGAAGATGCAGCTTCCCCTGTTGGCAAAAACATGGCGAGGAACCAGCTAGCACATCTGGTCTCACCACTATAAACTGGGCCATTCAGTTACAAACAGGGAGTAGAAGTCATATCTGCTCAGCATCAGTGCCTTCTTAGATCTGGGTTCCTTCCCATTCCTCATATGGGCCTGGTACTAAGCCTTATTCAGGTAAACATTTGAAAACAAGTCCACTCTAATACTTGGTCAGGTCAGGCTAGGAAAACGAGACTTAATTCCCATCTTGGTGACTCCATCATGCAAGGATGTCATAATAAATTGATGGTTTTTTGGTCTGGTTACGAAACTGCTCTAGCTTCAGCCCAATCCTCAGAAGAACAGCTTCATCCCACCATTTTGCCATGACCTGGGAGAAGATGAAAGAGACAGAGAGGGGGAAAAGAAAAAAAAAAAGTAGCATCATCATATACAGATGTTCTTGAAAACCCTGCTGAAAATAACTAATGTTTTGGACCCCAAATAGCACCAAAAGGAGACAGGGTTTTCCCTTTTACCCCAGCAAATATGGTGTCAGTGCAATAGGTATAAAGGCAGACTTAATTAAAAAACATTGACCTTTCATTTACATGAGACTCATTTCAAGAGGGAAAAGAGCAAGGAAGGACTTAAATTTAAGTTACAGAACTGAGAAATAAGGAAAGGGTAGTGACAAATAGTGGATACTGATGCAAGGAGACGGGGAGACAGAGAAATCTATCTCCCAGATGCCTGAAAAGTCCTTCTGCCATTCAGGAGTGAGTTACTCCAAGGCAAGTCTCTTCATCCACAAGTTAAAACTTTATTGCCGGTACCTGCAACTCCTCGGGTGTGCTGTGTGGAACAGCAGGGACCTGGTTATAGTGGTTCAGGATGAAGCCAGCCGGGGTTTTTGTGACCCAGCACACACAAATTGCTAATACTTGCCTGGAAGCCAATAGGAAGCCCAGCAGTAGAATATCCAATGGGGACCACGAGGCCTGGAATTCCAGTGAGGTTTCCAAGCTGCATGAACCTGGGGGGGAAGTTGTCGTCAGCATTCCTG
>NW_009699585.1:24976-39162 GCF_000703405.1 Apaloderma vittatum
CAGCAAAGTCATCATTTCTGGGAGAGGCAGCTAGGATCAATCTCTCCTGCTCTACAGCCTGAGTTCCTAGTATAGCTACTCTCCATCTGTTCCCAAACTTTTGCTTCTGCAGTGCAAGCGGCACTCTTCTTACCTCATGGACCGGATTGTGAAGGACAAATTGCTGCTCCCAGTCAAGAGGTCAGATTCATAGATCCTTGGAGCAGTGGAAGCAACAGCTGTGGAGGAATCACAGAATGACTGAAATTAAAAGGGACCTCAGGAGGTCATCTTGTCTAACCCTCTCCCTGGTCTCAAAGGTGGTCAGCCAGAGCAGGCTGCCCTGGACCATGTCTGAATGGCTTTTGAATATCCCTGGGGATGGAGATTCTACAGCCTCCCTGGGCAGCCTGATCCAGTAATAAAGCACAGTCTTCAAGGAACAGCTCAGTTCATTAACATCACATGTTTGATATACGTTGGTGATGCAACCTCGCACCCCTGGAACTCAATCAAGTCACCAGGATTTATGAATTAAGCAGTTAGTTTCCATCTAGCAGAAGAACATCTTCATACATAAATGTGTCCAGTCCCTCCTGTGTAAATGCGCTGCAGCTCCTGTTTCAAGCACCAAAAGTTTCTCACTGCCATGAATATAGGCAGCAAGTCTAGAAATACACAGCAAATCTAAAAACACACAGCATTCTTTCAAACCAGACTGCATTTTCTTCTAAAGGCCTGAGACACAGCAAAGGAGTCATGCTCTTAAAATTGGTGAGGGAAAGTTAACGAAGTGACTGTTCTTAAAATGCACCGCTTAGCTGTTGGGGATCAGCTCTTTGGCCAAGACCGCCAGTACCTGGTGTAAGGATACAGTTCACAGTGGTGAAGATCTCTCGTAAGAATGTCATGCTCCGAGTTCTCTGTCGATTTGCCTGCAAGCAGAGAGACTACTGTCTGACTGGGCCCTCCTGGTTCATGAGGTTCACGTTTGATATTGACAGACTCTGCCCATCAGAGCCTGTGCCTCTGCAGAAGGCAGCATTCCTACAGTTTGGAATCAAGATACAGGACACCAGTCCAGATGGCATGTCCTCTGCGATGCCCCACCACACAGCATGCTTTCATAGCAGAGGGTAATATCCTTCTGTGTATAGAGAGGTTAAGAGAATCCTCTAACCCACCGTTACAATTTCACTAGGTGCCTTCCTTCAGCCTTCACCACAGCATGCTCCTTACCGTAATATAATCCAGAGCTGTAAATTGGGAAGCCATGGCCAGGGTAGCCCGAGTCTCCAAATTCTGAAAGAGAAAAAAAATTGATCGTGGCTCTGCTTGCGAGAAACTGAACTTGATGGCCCAGGAGTTCTCTTCTAGGTGTGGTCTCCTGTACCAGTAGTCATCCAACAGGTGGTTTGTCATACACAAACCAGGAGAACCTTAAGTTTCTCACTGACTTGACACTTGCTCTTTATCAGCTGGGATAACTACTGCCCCTGACCCAAGCTGCTGGTACTTACCATGTCCTGGAAATGTTTATTGAAGTCAGGTTGCAGGAAGTCCCTCATCTCACTGAGAATGCAGATGGCATGTGCTACTTGCACTTCCTCTATCTCTGGAAGAGACACTTCAACCACGCTGGCTCCCAAACTCTGCAGGTGCTCCACAGCTGCACACAGAACAGGTAAAGCACAAACACCATCCTTGAGTTCACCCAACTTCATAGAAGGGCTGCAAATCCCCTCCCCTCGAGAATTCAGAGACCCCATAGGCCAGTACAAGACAAGCATCTTCAGTGCATCACGCAGCATTCAGAGTGCTGCCACTGCTTCTCGTAGGTAAAAGCCTTCAGCCTAACTAAATTGCAATATTCTATCAGGGCACAGGCTTGCTGACAGGTGCCTAGTTTACCTGCCACATTTTGGGCAAGTTTTCACGTCCTCCCTTTAGCCCTACTCCGAGTTAACCCAAAGAGTAAAGGTGGCCTGACAATGCTTCCCTGAGCACATGACACAGCTAGCAATCTATTAGCATGAAGTGATTACTGAGCATCTTGAGATTCCCATTCAGAGACTCTTTTGAACCATAATCGTAGAAGAACCCAGGCGATACTCTAGAGACCAGCTCAACAGCACAAGCTCACAAAATTCTGATATAATTTCACAAGGCTGAACACAAGACTTTGGGAAAAGTGAATCTTTTGTAATCCAAAAAGAATCTCTTTCTTTCTTTGACCCCAACTTCTTTGTAAATACACAAGCTTGCCTATTTCACTGGCTTATGGTGTATCTCTCCTAAAGACCTCTACACTTGTAGAAGCATCACTGTCTTATGGAAATAAGGAGGCTGAAGAAATTCCAGGCAAAGCCTTAATACTGTGACCTCTCTCAGCTTCAACGCACAGGGGACCAACTACCATGCTGGGCTTTGTAGAGCTTTTCTACCCCACCCCCAAGCACTCACCAGGGTCAATTTTGCTAAAACTCTGACAAAGTCTCCCTAAAGGCACCATTTGGCTGATTTCAAGGAAATACCAGAGGACTGGATACATCACAAAGACCTAACCCTGTCCTTCCATTTCTTTTCCATTATGTTGTGAAACAAGTCCCTCCCTTAAAAATCTTTTATGATGAAAACTTGCAGAGTAAGTATTACTGAGCACAGATCTGTCTTTATGCAGACAGAGGCTTAGCACACTGGACTGAATTCTTCCATTGTAACCTGACAAGCCTACAACTGCCAAGCTTTTTAACCCTTAGCAGTCAGGAAAGCTTCTCTGATACAGAGCTACTGCTGTTTGTCCAGCCAAACCTCTCTGAGCATCTGCCTTTAAGGACTTGAGGTGAGATCTTTTTCATTCATACAGAAGAGGAGCATCAAGTGACAGCATGACATGAGGCAGAATAAGAGACTTACAGACTTGCCCTTCTTACCTTTCTCACAGATGGACAGGACTTCAGCATCACATGCCTGGAGAGAGTAAGAGGAAAGAACTAAGTAGGCCTTAGTAAACTGCCCTCCTCTTTTTGGTGAGCACATTCACCAAGACTTCAGTCCTCACAGAGCTTTCCTTGTTCCTGTGACAGTGAAACACAACCCTCCAGGACTGCCTTAGGCCACCTGCTCCAAGGGAACAGCTTGCAGGTCATACCCTTAAGGAAAAGAAAAAGCCACCTTTTCCAGAAGACAAGATGCTCCCTTCTCTGCACTGGACAGAGCCAGAAAGAGTCCTTGTTTTCCTCCAGGAAAGAAATCCTGAGCACATTTGTGAGGTTGCATTACAACTGCCAAGTGTAAGAGCTTGCAAGCTCAGTTTCTACATTGGAATGACAAAATACCACTCAGCAGCTACAACACGGTCACCAAGTGGCAACACCAATTTTCCTCATTTGACTTTAAACTGTCTTTTGTTCAGAAGCCTTGCTTCCTGCCGAAACAGCAGTATATGAGGAAGCATACTGCCACCAACTGCACAGCCGTTACCTTTTCTGATCCCTCCAACAGAATTTTACTCAAAATGCTGCCTTAGGGAAAAAATAAATAAAAACATAACCCTGTCAATGTTTTCAACCAGGCTACATTCCGTTCGAATTATAGGACTAAATGGGAGAAGCAAGAGAACACTGAATGCACAGAACTAATTTAAAATCTCATTATGTGAAGCAGCAGTGAGAGAGACAGAGAGAGATCAGGCACCTTAAAAAATGTCCAGTCCACACCCAGTTTTAAGCCTTTCAGGTCAGGAGCACACATATCAGACAGGGTTGCTTTTGGCTGTTTCAGGCCTGCAGGGAACAAATAAGAGTTCCTTCTTTTACCTAGGATGTCTCTAGGAAGGCAGAGCACCTGGGCTGAGAGAGGGAGAGGGCTCACCTACCATATGGATAGAGCGGATCTGGCTCAGCAAGGATACTGTAAACAATGGCTGCATCTGCCACTGAGGTACAGATAGGGCCTGTAGAACAGATCAATAATGATAAAAAAAAAAATTTTACAAGGGGTAAGCAGTACCTTCTTCCTAACGTCTTTTGCAGGCCTTTCCTGTGAGGACACCACACAGCAAGGTCCCCGAAGTGGAGCACAAGTCCTCTTACCTACGCTGACTGTGGAGTAGGAGAGCGGCAAGCTGCCGTGACAACTGATGCGCCCAAATGTTCCTAGAGAAGAAGAAATGGGCAGTTATCTAGATAGCACCAGATGCTGGTAAGATCTGACCCAGATGGCTCTAGTGCATCCGGTCATTAAGGAACACACGCCTGCCAGTCACTTTTACGCCTGCCGTTTCAGAGCCCAGCCAGTCACCTTTCAGTACTGTGTTCCGCTGACCACCATCTGTCTCATGAGGGAAACAGCTGCATTCCAACACATAGTGAAACTCTTTGTCCCCTATAAATTATTTGGTTGAGGGAAAATATGTGCAGGGACATTTTGAAATACACACGCTTGAATATGCGGAAGCTGCATCTATGGTATGGAGGATGGAGAGGCAGGAGCAGGATTATCAACAGCCAGGAGATACCAGCTTCTGGGAGAGATCTCACCCACTTTATCGGTGAGACTTTCATGCTTAAAACCAGTTGTCTTCTTTGAGTACTCATATCACTCTTCTGACCAGTTACATTTCTGTCATCATTATCTTCCTCAGACGAATCAAGATTAATCAAGTTGAACACGTGAAGGATGGAAAACGAGAGTAATGACTGACTATCTGGTCTCAGATGGAGCAGCTAAGATCCTTTGGATTGAAAAAACCACTCCCAGAAGTTGATATCTCTTTTAAGTGACAATCCTGCCTCACCACCTTCCAATGCTGTAGACACAGTCCTGTATGTTTCTTATGTCCTCTGCACATTCTCCTTGATTACATTCTTACTGCAAAAACTGCATTGCTGCTTCTTTTAACACTGAGGTAAGAGGGAATGGCTACATCCTGGCTCCATACAAGCCTATTACCAGGCTAACTTACCAGATATAAATCTGGGCAGCATCAGCCTCTTCATATAATTGGGATGATGGCAAACCATCATGGGTGGAGACACTTTTCACCAGCTTACAGACACCCAACTATGTTGGGAACACTTCTCAGCAAAGAAAGAAAATTTAAGAGGGATGAGTGGAAAGAAAAGCAGCATGCATGCTTTGTTTAGCATTCGACTCAAGTAAGTTAGGTTTTTTTGAACATCTGTTCAATAGTCAGTATTGAGAATACTTGCACTGACAGTCCAACCCACATGACTATCAGGGTTTTATGCTCCAGAGCTTCTCTGGTCAAGTTTTGCTTTACAGAAATGGACTGTGCCCAACTTGTTCATGGGATTCTGTCTGATAAGGCAAATAAGACACACACACTCCCCTCCAGGATTAAAGGGCTCTACCTTTCAGTCCCACCACACCACAGAATGAAGCAGGAATCCTCACAGAGCCGCCTCCATCCGTGCCAATAGCCACTGGGCAGAGACCTACCAAAAAACACCACAGGTTGACCTGTGATCAGAGAGACATTGTCATGTTGCCACGTCCATTCTGTAGCCAGCAGCTGTAGCCAAGACAGCACAGAGAGCTCTCTGTTCAGCCAGGAGCTCCCTCCAGCTTCTAAACCCCCTCATAAAAACTAAACGCCTGAGGTACTTTGGCTCAAGGACCTTCCTCCCACCACCGCTGAACTCCGTTCAGGACCACCTACCTGCTGCTACAGCTGCTGCCGACCCACTGGAGCTCCCACCTGTGAAGTGATTAGGCTTGTAGGGATTCCTAGGGATCTTGTGGTACCTGAAGCAGACAAATAGTGCTGAACCTTTTCCTAGGAGGGACCACGTGTACAACAGGGCAGGAAAAGATGCAGAAACACAGCTCAGGGATTCCAATCTCTTAGTAAAGAGCTATCACTTAATCCCAGATAGTGCTATGTCCCTAGAAAACAAGATGCAAAAAGGAATTCTGCCTCAGAGTCAAATCTCTCCTTACCATAAACAGCCTCTCCAAATGAGACAGACCCAAAGCAAGAGAAAGGATGCTGCTCCAGCTCTTCCGCCTGCTGCATCACCGTGCCTTTACTGCAGGCCATAGCACACTACATAATTACAGAACATGGAGCAGTTGGTGGCCAGCAATTCTGACAGACAAGTGAGCCAGCATCCCCAGCTCTGTCCTCTATCCCAAAGAAGCATCTCCAGTGTGACCACAGTCCCTAGACACAGAAGAGACCTGCCAGGCAGCAGGCTACCCAGCTGACCTCATGCAGCGAGAAAATGCCCTGGCACATTTTTGCAGTTGAGGGAGTGGGCAGTGTCATCCAGCTGCATATGCAGAAAGTGTGCCTTTACACATCGAGGCTGTGAAGACCACTGCTCTGAAATAGCAGTTCTGAGTGTGGCTTCTGCTGGAGAATTTGCAACAGTAATGCAAAGTCCAGTGAACATGTTCTAGCTAAGAAATAAAAACATGAAATGGCCTTTAGCCATTACTGTGACTGAGCATTAAATTAGCATTTGTTTTTTGTCACTTTTGTCTACCACTCATCCTGTAAACACTCATGCCACCAGGCCTGCAAAGCCTAGCAAACCAAGTTCTTTACTCAGCAGAAACCACTTGGAACCTCTCCTTCGAGTTCAAAAGACTTCAGGCTTCCACAGCTACCCTGACCCTCAAAATTCACAATGCTGGGTTTTCACACCCATAATGTCCTCCCTGCACAGAGTGCTTTCATCGTTTTCATTCTCACATGCTTACCCTATTTTTGTACCCTTCCCTGTCAGTTCTGGACAAACTTTTATATCCTTCTGGCCTAGGGGAAAGAGAGGGGGAAGGGGATTTTTACCTATTAGGGTTGCATCCAGTCGTTCCAGTCCCTAGTTCATGCATGTTTGAGACCCCAATAATGACAGCCCCAGCCTCTCGCAGCTTCTTGGCCACAGTAGAATCTTCTGTTTCGGGCTCCGTCCCAAGATACACTGTTCCCACGCGGTGATGGTAAGGTACCTTAGCAAGAAGACACCTCCTTATTCATCATAAAATCCTGGCAAGGTATGCAGCACATGTGGATGCTTCACATGCACATGCTTCACATGCACACACCCACTCCACAACACATTCCAGACACTAGGGGAATGGAGGGCTAGGAAGCTTCATTCTTGAGCTTGTCCCATGTTGGTTTCTGTTAGGAGGGACACTTAACCTTCCGATATTTGGTGCTTCTCCTGTGAAAAGGAGTCCTTTTAACACCATAATACAGAAGAGCAGAAACATGTAGACGGTCAAAAAGTCTGCCTCTCTGCAGCAATACAACTGTCTGTGCCCAGAGGCTGCAGAACAGTCACCCTGGACCCAGAGCAGCTTTATTTTCCATTTTTCTATGGACAGAGCTGCAGCCTTCCAGATCTGGAGTGCTCTGAAGCAAGGTACCAGGATTAGATGAATGCCAAAATACCAGATGGGCTCATTTTCAAGGTATGCTAAGTACTCTCCACTTCTAGGCAGCAATGGAAGAATCTGTACATAAACAGGACTCCCACCCTACAGGTAGGGCTCTGCAGAGCCTACGACAGCTTGATGGCACTGCCAGGAGTCTTTAAAGGTAACTGCTGTTTAGCTTGGAGAAGGGGGAATCTCATCGAGGATTATAAATATCTATAGGACAGCTGTCAGGAAGGTGGGGCCAGAATCTTCTCAGTGGTGTCCAGTGACAGGACAAAGGGCAACAGTCACAAACTGGAAAACAGGAGGTTCAACCTAAACATAAGGAAATACTTCTTTACTGTTAGAGTGTCAGAGCACTGGCACAGGCTGCCCAGGGAGGTTGTGGAGTCTCCTTCTCTGGAGACATTCAAAACCCGTCTGGACGCGTTCCTGTGTGACCTACTGTAGGTGATCGTGCTCTGGCAGGCAGGGGTTGGACTAAACGATCTTCAGGGGTCCCTTCCAACTCCTGCCATTCTGTGATTCTGTGTCACATGAAAAACACCTTGTGAGTGGTGATTTTCAAAGTAATTTGCATATTTCTGACATATGTCGTTTAAAGTAAGAAGAGAGGGCTGCTTTGCCAGTGGAGCAGAGTCAGTGCCTGAGAAACAGTTACACCCACCACTACAGATGCTTTTACACATTCTAATTTCATCATAAGAAGGACTGTTTCCCACCCCTACCCTCTACTCCCCACAGATCAAAGAGATCAGTACAAGATGTGGAACATGTCTGTTAGACCCAAGATCTGTCTTCACATGGCAAAACTTGTTAATCCTACTCATTACAAAACCACACGCTACCCCTTATTACAAACATATTCTCAGGCTTCTGCTGAGGAGTTGGCCTTAAAACCTTGTCACAGGGAGTTGTCCAGGTCGACCACTTGCAGCGTGATCTAACAGCTACTCAAGGAAACTCACCACTTTGAACTCTTCTTTCAGACAAACTGGGATGCCATCCAGATAAGACAGGGTACATTTATTCCTGTAACGAGCAGTGGAGGCCTCAGCCATCTGCACAGAGAGAAAAAAAAAAAAAAGTGCATGTTATATATATTTAGTTGAGCTGAAGGTCATTACAAGTATCAGAAAGAATACCAAAAACGGCTTTTTCAGGCTGCTACCAAGCCAACCTAAAAGTTTCTTTCTTCTTTCACCATATGCTGATGGAAAGCTATTACTTAGAAGCATATATGCTAACAGATGCCATATAAGCCCAGAAGTAGCATTTTAAATATAGTTGTCCAGCAGGAAACAGATTGCTTTAATGTTACCTCTATTTGCAGCAAGGAATGCAAAACTGTTTTTAGTTGTCTACAGAAGGAGGGAGGAAAATTGCACATATTATTCTCTGCAATATATCAGCAGGAGAGCCTCTGCCCCTCCTGAGGGATGCTACTGCTCTTGTG
The DNA here is from genome assembly GCF_000703405.1 of Apaloderma vittatum. NCBI lineage: Eukaryota > Metazoa > Chordata > Aves > Trogoniformes > Trogonidae > Apaloderma > Apaloderma vittatum. The sequence continues at coordinate 33,825 of NW_009699585.1, forward strand.
GTGGCAGAGGCACCTTTCCTGCCAGAGGCAGACATTACCAGCATTATTTGCTTCTGGTCCCATTGCACTATCGCTCTGAGTGGGGGCATGGATTTGTCGCAGTCCTCCAGCATGGCAATGATGTTCTTTGCTACCTGAGACGGCGTCAGCTTCCCACTCCTACAGGAGAGAAGTTGGGACTTGATTACATGATCCTCACACCACACTCCCACATGCCCTTTGTGTCTCATTTAGCGAGATGGCAGCTGTCACAGCTGTAAGCAAAAAACTAGATAAGAATCTGCCTGGGGTGTTGATTTCAACACAGCTGACATGATCAGGGCAACAGACTTCCTTCCTTAAAGGGAGAATTTGCCTACACAGCACACCTCCGACCCTCATAGTAGCAGAAAGAGCTAGGAGAGTTACCCAGATATTCCTGAACCACCAGATAAACAAGGACAGACAGCTCACAGCTTTACAGAGAGTCTTCAGCTCCTGAAAGCCCGAGACTACGAAACTCCCAGTATCACAAGCAAAGACCAAGAGGCCAGTTCTCTTTACACAGCCCTTCCATTACAGAGAAGTGGCTCCTAGTAGTACTGTAGTAACCTACCTGTAACAAACAGGCCTTCCCTCCCTCCTGGTAAAAATCTGCATTACACCACAAACGTGTCTCTGGCTGAAGCAAAAGCCTCACAATCAGGATGCACTTACAACACCAGATCTCAGCCTCAGCCTTTTGCTCCAAGGCCACAGCCTGCTGGCAGAGATGGCCCCCGAAGAACAAGCGGCAGGTGCGCAAGAGGATTTATCAGAACACTCCACACCTCACATGTGTCCTAGAGGCATCCAGGAGTTACTGAGCAGCCAGCAGCTCACAGAACCTCAGTCAAGGATGTTCTTCCAGCTTTTTCTGGGCTGGATGTGTTGACTGGGTGCAAGCAGGTTCCCCAAGGAGCTGGGGAACAAAGGGGTATTTCAGAGACCCTCAGTGCGGGCAACTCGCATCACCCAGATGAACCTTCCTCTTCTCATTCACGTCTTTTGGCAGACAAGGTATGTAGAAATCTCTCCCAAACATGACTGACAATAAGCTAAGGAAAATAGCGTGTAAAAATCCTTGCAGGGCTTGTAAAAGTCATGCCAGCTCTCCCAGCTGGTTTTCCTTTGTTATTCTATTAGAGGGGAAGGACTGCAGAGGGTGATGCTCAACAGTGAAACCTCAAGGACAATCCTAACAAAGAGGTGCCTGAGAGCTTGTGGAACAGCAGCAGCCCACTGCAGGGCAACATGTGAGACAGGTTGTTTCCAGACAATCAGTTTCACCTACCGGTAGCAGTCCAGGTAGTCTTTGATCCCTTTGAAGCTAAACCCATTGCTGGCAGAATCAGACCTGCAAAGAAAGGATTAAAGGGGCAACTGTGAACCACAAAAGTCACCTCTCCTTGGGCCTGCAGACTTCAGCATCATGGCCCAATGCATGCTTGGGCATCGTTCACTCACAGTAAACCTGCTGGTCACTGTCTGGACCGCTAGCCTGCACATTTCAGCTCGTGCTCTGTCAGTCTCCTTGCACACATGCCAGCCATCAGGCATGCTAAGGGTGCCACAGAAATAAGAGGCCAGTCCGGCCGACGTGTCTGAGTTGCTTCTTATTTCTATTGCAATACAGCAGTTGTTAAACCATTCAAAACTCATTCCCGGTTTGCCAGTCACCACTGCAATAACATCAAACAGCTAAAATATACTCCCAGGATCTCTGTCATAAGTTGGATCCAGAGACAGCCAGCAACACATATGCTGCGTGGTGAGAGAGGAGGAAAAGGCACTATGCAGCACACACAAGGAGGCATCAGCAAACTGCTTAAAAATTAAGTTGATGGCTCTAGCATGTACGAAATTGACTGCTTCTCACCACAACAGGAAGAATATAAGATCATCTGAAGAACTAACATACTATTCCTCTGACGTCTCTGTATCAAGACTCAAACCAGAAACCGTATTCTGGAACAGGACAGCATACAGCACCATAATGTGCTGTGCAGAGAAGAGGTAAGGCTCCAGTAACCTGCTCCATAATATTCAATATAGTGAGTATTGTCAATACGCCTGCAGAAAATACATCCCTCCCTCTAAAGCAAGGAGATGGAAGTTTTTCCTTGCTTTAGCTTAAGAACTCAAGCAGGGAGCAAGCTTGATCCTGCTTAAAGAAAATCATGTTCTCTTTAAGAGTTCTTGCAGGCACAAAACAGCACATCTGCAAACTCACTTAAACTCACCAGCCAACTGCTAAGCCTATCTGTGCTAACAGTGCAGCCAGAGCCCCAACAACGGCAGAATTTGGTCTCTGCTTAATAAGCAGGCTCCGTGAAGTCTGCAGAAACTTCACACTGCTTGTAACTACTGGAGTTTTAAAATTACACAAGGAAAGATGACTGACAGCACTATTTGTTTTGTAAAGTAGGTGGGGTGGAAAAAGATTTTAATTCAGATTACTGACAGCGACAGCTTCCCACTAATATAATAGCACCCACATGCGTGTTCTTCCACCCCACGTTTACTCGTCACATACTGACCTTGAATCTATCAGCTGCTTGACGATATCCAAAGTGCTTTTAGCTTCAGACTTGTCTTCTGTATCCTCCGCAGCAACCTCCGGGATAAACGTGGGATCTTCATGAATGTCAAGAGAACGCATGAGCGAGAAGTTGTTCAGCCTGAAAGAGAGTCACTCCTAGTTCGCAAGCTCTACCATGACTAATTTTTCAGACTGTTCTGAGAGAACCTTACCCAAGAACATTCTGCCTTGGCAGTCTGCTCCCACAGCAGGGAGTTGCAACATTTACAATATACTCTCTCACGCCTTTCCCAAAGGCAGCATCACATGTATTCTGCTTGCTTAACAAAGCCTCCTACCTCTTGACATAAGAGGAAGCCAGCCAGCCTTTGTAAACTCAAGCAGCAAAATGGAAGTTTTTCAATTCACTTTAATTACACATATTACCCACAGACTAATAAAGACAAGAATAGAGAGGAAAAGGAAAAAGTAGTGTAAGCCATACATTCAAGCACTAATTCTGTTAAAACGAGCACCTCTTCAGAGTTTTCCATGACCTGCTTCAACATAGTTCACTTGCAACAAAATACAACACTGATTGCAACACAAATCCAGGGCTTGGAACACAAGGAAAATCAAGACCCCATCACAGACGTCAAGGACTAATCCACTGTATGACAGCAGAGACACTTGTCTGGCTTTGATTCACTCAAAAAGCCTATGCCCTGAGTGAAAATTCAGGGATACCGATTGTGTGTAACACATCTCTCAGTGTCCTGGGATTTGCACAGATGACCCATCAAATGACAGGCAAACCATGAGAGCCAAGCATGAGCTTGAGGTTCCCGACACCTCTTACCTGAGCAGCTCCTACTGCAACATACGTTTGAAAGCACAGTTTTTAAACAAAAACATCAGTGTGAGAGAAGGAGAAAAGGCTGACCTAAAATAGTGAATATCTTTAAAAAGAACATGTTAAAACCTCTGAACTTTACGGTTGGCCTCATTTTCCCACCACTGCTACTATTCTTTTACCACTACTGGTTAAAAATACAGCAGATTTGCACATCCACAAGCTTCCAGAGAAAGCTGCTCTTTAGAAAAAGAAAGGCAAAGAGGCAAGCTGGCTAATTTGGTTTCTATGCACCTGCTTGTGCGTGAAAAAAGGTTAATTACTTCTGACAGAGACCCACTCACACCAGAGTACTTGAAAAAAACCCTAACAATCTACTAAACATCTATGAAAATGTCTTGCTCACTCTCCAACCAAGTTATGCAACCTCCCTCTTAGAAAAGGTCATTTCAGATAACCTGTAAGTGGTGGTCAAGGCAAAAACCTTTTAAAAAGAAAAAAAAGAAAAAGGAAATTTGGAGGGGGAGAAATCTCCCCACTCTTACCTCATTAAGAACGGCAGTAAGCAGATTTGTCCAAAAGCCTAGAAGAAAATAAGCAGAAATACTGGTTTGCAGTAACTTTGACCTGAATGCCTTCCTCACTAGACAAGGAATACTGAAGGTGGTCACAACTGCTGCAGTCTCAGACCACCCGAGAGCATGCAACACTACATAGTAAACAAACAGCACAACACTTGTATTTCAGGCCACAAAACTAGCATGAAATGCTTCCCCATTCACCTCTTGTATTCATATAATTACAATCAGTGTACTCTTCTGTCCCTCCTACCCATGTCCTCCCTCAACTCAGCCAGAAAGCCTGCAACTATTAGGCAACCATAGCTCCCATCCACTTCTTTATTTTTTTCATGTTCCACAGATAATGCGAACATTGGAGATGGCAGAAGCTTATTACTATTTCCTTTATCCCATTGCTAGGATCTTTTGCTCAACCAGCTCTTGCAGTAAACCAAGTCACCTTCGAAAAGCATGAAAAATTTAGAGCCGCCACGCTAGCAGACAGCTGAAAACGCTCTTTGAATACCCTGGCTCCCAGTGTAGCAATACTAGTGGTCTCAGAGAGACCAGCCTTGTTCTAGCCTGTCTTAATAGCTCAACAACAGACTTCAAAACCATGTTGAGGGATGTACAAATCCAGTACAAGTCTGAAGCAAGGCTCACACTCTGAGATTCAGAAAAGCAACAGGTTACCTCATATATTATGTAAGGATTACAGTATCTTTTTGAAAATGCTACGTTCCTAATCTACATCTAATCTAAAACTGCACAATCCTGTAGGACAGAGATCTTGTGTTCCTCCTCCAAGGGGAGTGTCAGGAAAACATACAAGCTGAGGCTCGGAGACTAGAAGCATAAAAAAGTGTTCTGGTTGTTATATCCTGGAAGAAAGCCACTTGTGAGGTACTGCGAGGTACTGCTAGCTTCCAACTCCAGGCCTGACCAGCCACCAAGCTCTTCTGTTAACATGGTCACACCCCTGAAATATGACTTTTCTGCCTGACCTCGACGCTGGCTCAAAAGTTAAAGCCAGGCAGCAGCAGCAGCCGCCAAATCCACCTGCTTGCGGGCGGATGATGCTGCTGGCTGCTCTCTGCCAAGGGGACGTGGGCTTCTGTCTCGACGACTCTTCGCGACGGCCTTGTTGGGAACCAACACACGGGCTCCCACTCGCAGGGGAGCACTGGAGGGGGGCACAGCTGCCTCCAGTCCCCTCCTGAAAACCCCAACCCAGGGAGATGAAGGTTGTGAATCCCTTCACCCCCGAGGAAAGCTGGCAGTGGCCGTATTCCGAGTTCACAGTCAGCTTCAGGCTCTATCACGACAAGGTCACCCAGAGCCCGTTCTCTCTCCCTCTCTCCCCCCGCAGCATCCCCACCCGACAGC
>NW_009699586.1:0-12733 GCF_000703405.1 Apaloderma vittatum
TACAACTGCCTGAAGGGAGGTTGCAGTCAGGCGGGAGTCGGGCTCTTCTCCCAAGCAACCAGTGACAGGACGAGAGGGCACGGCCTGAAACTGCATCAGGGGAGGTTTAGGTTGGAGCTAAGGAAGCACTTCCTCATGGAGAGGGTGCTCAGGCACTGGGATGCACTGCCCAGGGAAGTGGTGGAGTCACCGTCCCTGGAGGTGTTTAAGGAGAGGCTGGATGTGGCACTTAGTGCCATGGTCTGGTTGATGTGGTGGTGTTGGGTCATAGTCTGGACTTGATGGTCTCAAGTCTTTTTCCAGCCTCAACAATTCTGTGATTCTGTGAAAAAGAAATCAGAACAATCAAATTGACTTTTTGGAGGGCAAAAGACAGACTATAATATCCACTTTTGCAATGCTTTATCCTTTTTTCTCCTCACACATGTCTTCAATGTTCAGTCACCTTCTTTCATTTTAGAAGCAGCAGCAGCTGCCAGTAGCATCCATGGAAACATGCTGATGTCTGGAAATAGATGAATATTTTTTTCTGAGTGTCCTTTTCTGCAAAACTACACTGGGCCCCACCTCATGAAACTGTGTTCTCATATACTGAAAGTCAGTGTTTCAGTCTTAGGCCCAAGATCTTGAAAAGCCATTTGTATCTGTGGGAGCAGTCTGGAAAATACAGGCAATAAGAGTGATCTTGGAGTCCTTTTCCTGCTGTGAGTCATACCAAACTGTGTGTGAAGTCCATGATTTCAGAAGAGCTTTAGCCCTGTTCTGTTTGCATCCTTGATGCCGTTCAAATCAAGCATAGCTTTGTAATTAACACTTCAATAATTTCTTTCAAACTTTCTTCCCTGGAAATATATCAACCTCAATAAGCTATGAGATAAGTTGGAAGTACCCAAAGTTAGTTTATCAAATCATAGTTTAATCCATAGGCAAGAGTCAAACTGCTTATTATAAGCAGGTGATTAATGAATACAAATCTGGGTACCTGTAGGTTCATTGATCCTATTTGAATCATTAACACTCCCTCTCATCTCTGAAGACATAATCAATACTTATGGATTTGGGTCAGAATTTCTGCCTTTTTGACAGAAAATGACAATTGACCTTGACTAGAGCAGAGTTGTAACTTGCTGCAATTAGCATGTTCGGAATTATGAATGATGCCCACTTTACGTGATGCATACATTATAGTTGCCCTAACAAATGTGGGGAAAAGAAAATAGTAGGGATTACATTTAATTTTATGAATGTTCTGTATGTCATGGACCTCTCAGCGAGGCAATGATTCAAGCAAGCACAGAGGAACATCTGGAATGCGTCTGGTGCTGGAGTTTTCTGCTGTGACTTCATCATGTTGCTTCTGTAGGAATGCAGCAGAATAATAGCTTAGATAAGTTTTCTGAATAAGCTATTAAAATCCCAGATGTGAACATATGCTTCACATTTTCATAGATCAAAATAATACTGCCATGCACATAAAATTTCATTTTACAACTCTGGCTTTTTGTGAAATCTCCCTACAATTTATTGTCAATGTTTTTGTGGATGGAAGAGCCACCTAGACTCTAGGTCCCTGTCCCGTATTTGGATGCAGCATTCATTTTGTGAAGGGGGATTTAGAATCTTCAGCCTATAGTAGTAAAAAATTATTTCCCGAGATGCTAATTATAGTTCTTGGAAAGGCAAGTTCTTAGTGTTTCCTCATATTTACCTTATGTCTGCACTATGCAAAAGTCTGTCTTTTATTGCTAGGTGCTAGATGTAGGCACTTGGAGGTTTGGATACAGTGGTACTCTAAGGGCAAAAAAATAGTAAAAACTAACAGTAAGCACTGCAGTGAGAAATTATCTGCAGATACACAGTGAAATAACGATGTCCTTTTGGTGGTAAGTTCAAGCATTAGTCTTAGCATCAAGCGAGTGATGGTCTGGCCACTGTGCAGGATCTTTTGAATGGTTGTATGACAAGACAGATCTAGCTTCCATTCTGTGTTTGCTTTGGACTTGAAAATCACCTTGAATGGACATATCCTTAGAGGAAGGCATTCAGAGCTTAAAAGATAGTGCAGGAGTCAGTGAGACAAAGAATTATACAGGCAGGCAACTTTATTGCTGAGTTGAATTAGGAGCTCAGAACTCAGAAACAAGAATCTGATTATGTGACAAACTCCCATTTTGTGAGCAAAATGGTTGCTAGCATAAGAGCGTAAGTATCAATATAATAGAAACATATATTAATTAGGAAAAAATTACTTTTAGGAATTATTTACTGCAATGATAAAACCACTGAACAATGTTTGATTTTTTTTGTCATTAAGGTATATTCAGGAAGATTGCACACATTTCTGTGCGTTCTCTTAATTGCTAGTTCCTACATCATAACAACTCTTGAGAAATTCTGTGTAACACTGAAATTAGTTTTAAAAAGGAGTGGAATCCTTGTATTACTTTATCTTCTCTGTGTCAGAGGTTCTTAAATTGTTTTATATGCCAGAGACTTTCAGGTAATTTGAAGCTGTTCCATATCACAGAGAGCAGAGAGGCAATGCCTAAGCTTCAGAAATATCTAAGTGTTGAGTTGATATAATCTGTTCTGATAATTCTAGTGGCTGATCCATGGATGTACTGCAGGGAAAGACAGAATAAGCCACTCCCTGTCAATATGACTGGAAGAATTCTTGACAACAAACCTGGTGATCAGTCTAATCCCAAGTGTGCAAGCAATCATCTAAAATAAAGAATTCTTTGTATTGTATGTGAGCACTGACCCCATGTATTCCATGCTGCCCAGTGTCTTGTCTCCAGACATGGGCAGTCTTTGATCCTTCAGAGGGTATTTGGAGTCATGGACACATTACACATGTAGAAGCTAGCAGCCGATATAGTGCTGACATTATAGTACCTTGTGAATATTCTATTTCAGTATGTAAACTATTCCACTATGTTGTGATCAAATACACCACTTGGGATTTTTGAAAGCATACAAGTGAATTAGAATTCCAACTGCCATAAGCCGTCAATAGGATTAGTGCTGGTAATTCCTGCAGGTTCTTTGGAAAAAGTCACACACACACCAATCATAAGATTCTCGTTTAGACATTTTAGTCATGTACTTTAAAAGTAACCACTGAAGTGGATAAATATTTGCAGAATCAGGGACTTAGATAGTAAATACTTAGAAGCAAGGGATGGGTCACTTAATTCTTCTGAGAAGAATAGCTAGTAATTGTACCTTTCTATAAAACAATAACAGTTTTCAGATATGAGGTGGTAAAGTCTTGTAATTGACATGACCACAACAGAATAGTCTTGCAATCTTTGTCTTCTTAATAATGGAAAACCCAGAAAATGCAATGAAAATTGCACCCTTATGTACAGTTTTAGTTGGAAATAGGTAGTTCTTCCGCAGGAATAATATCTGAAGTAACGCAATAGATGTTTGAGCATGAAACTATAGCATCATCTTGCGTTAGCATAAAAAAGATCTTAAGTGCTTGTCTGCTTTTCCCAAAAAATCACACTAGGTCTTTAGCTTTTGGGTAGCTCAAAATGACCTGATTTTTTTTTTGTGGTTTGTTGTCATACCTTTTCACTTTTCGTATCGACATGAATTTCCAAATTAAACTGGAAGAATCTCTTACGTGAAAGATGACTGTAAATCTGTTAGTGAAGCTTGTGCGTGAGAATATATTAGGGAGCCAGGATCAGGATTTTGAGTTTCTTATATAGGCATTTGAATAAAGTCTCAAGACCTAAAGATACATTCAGCATCCAGTAGCTTTACAGAGAGCAAAGAAAATATGACATACGACTACTTAAAAGAATTTGAATGTATTAAAAAATATCCAGACTGAGATTAAGAGCACTGAGCTCTTAAATTGTGCTCTTTCTGTGCCTAAAATATGCAGTAACATATTGCTTGACTTAGAAATTTTATCTCGTTTATCAACTGTGCAGCACTGCCGCCATGGAATTTGTGTGAGCAGAGAAGTGGAGATGCGTCCGGTGGATGGAGAATGGGGACCGTGGGGACCTTACAGCACATGTTCAAGAACTTGTGGAGGTGGAATCAAGAGCACCACCAGGCTGTGTAATAGACCAGAGTATGTTATTTACTGTGTTTTACATTAGTACGGAATGAAAGTATTCCTACATAAATTGGTTCAAAACAAAACGAAGGGATTGCAAGTTGTGCAAATTAGTTCACAGCATCAATTAAAAATGTGCTTGTGTCAGCCGTGTTTGAAGAGGGAGATAAGTCTACAGACTGATATGCAGAGAACTTTTAGATTACTCTCTTCTCCTCACTGTAACATTTGTATTTCTAGATGTTTCTAAAGATTTATTTTGAAAGGGTCTTTTTTTCTAGCTTTACTCTAAATGCTGGGGGTTTCTGTAAACACTGAAATGTTTTCTTTGGAGTAAAATCTGAAAAAGAAAAAAGAAGATGTATTCCCTGGTAATCTTTGTAGTGAAACACTTGATTTGCTTTGATTTATGGGTTTTTCACAATGTCACGACCGGTATCGCCCACAAGGAGCACTGGTTACAGCAGAGTCATTTACAGCTTACCTTTATAATGAGAAACTTCCCCTGACCAGTGGCTTTCATTCTCTGTAATCAAAGTCATTGAGAACTTCTCCATAAGCAGAACCATAGCTGCAGCCTGCGTAGTTTCAGGATTTTTCTAGGAAGTCACGTCATCTTGATATTATCAGTGGGATAAATGAACTGCAGTCAAACGACCCCTAGTTATTTTATTTTCTCTGAAAAATAAGAGGCTGTAGACTAGATTCCCATGAGATATCCATCTGTCAGTCTGTAGTAACTGATAGCATCAATATGCCATTGATTTTTTTTTTCCTCCCCAAGAGCCTACTAATACTGAATTATTGTGTAACAGCGTTTATAACAAGAAATGTTAGACTTTCCAGTAAATGGGGTGTTTTCCACAGTTCTTTTGATTCTCAAAATGAAACTGCTATTAGGACTGCAGAAAAAAAATGTGTTGTCTGTCTTCCTTCTTTGTCACTGTGTAAAAGAATAATTTCAAATTACTGAGGGAGGTGCTGGTTCTGTAAAAACAGGGCTGTAATCTCAGCTACATTGGTAACAATATTAAAGTTGATAATGCTTTTTCCCTGACAAAATAATTATGACTATAAGGGAAATAAAAATATGATAGACATTAATAAACACCAATAGCCTGATTACCACCTACCTCAGCAGCAGTATTTTACATAGACTTTTTATTTTCTTCTCCTGTATAAAGGTATGCACAGTGCAGTAGAAGGTAAAAGTATGGATGGGAAAGTCAGTAACGGCAGAAAGCTGCATGACATTTTCCTTTTACATCAGTAGCTCAAGCCATGAAGTTCAATAAGGACAAGTGTAGAGTCCTGCATCTGAGGAGGAATAACACCAGGCACCAGGACAGATTAGGGGCTGTCCTGCTGGAAAGCAGCCCCATGGAGAAAGACCTTGGAGTCCTAGTGGACAGTGAGTTGTCCATGGGACAGCAATGTGCCCTTGTGGCCAAGAGGGCCAATGGGATCCTGGGGGACATTAAGAAAAATGTGTCCAGCAGGTCTAGGCAGGTTCTCCTACCCCTCTACTCTGCCCTGGTGAGACCACACCTGCAATACTGTGTCCAGTTTTGGGCTCCCCTATTCAAGAGAGACAGGGACCTACTGGAGAGAGTCCAAGGGAGAGCTACGAGGATGATTAAGGGACTTGAACATCTCTCCTGTGAAGAGAGACTGAGAGAACTGGGGCTGTTTAGTCTTGAGAAGGCTGAGAGGAAATCTTACTAACATATACAGATATCTGAGGAACGGATGTCAGGAGGAAGGGGCCAGTCACTTCCATGGTACCCAGTAACAGGACAAGGAATAATGGGTATAAGCTAGAACATAGGAAGTTCCATCTCAACATGAGGAGAAACTTCTTTCCTGTGAGGGTGACAGAGCCCTGGCACAGGCTGCCCAGAGAGGCTGTGGAGTCTCCGTCTCTGGAGACTTTCAAAACCTACTTGGACGTGTTCCTGTGTTGCTGCCCTAGGGGATCCTGCTCTGGCAGGAACGTTGGACTAGATGATCTTTCGAGGTCCCTACCAACACCTGACATTCTATGATTCTAAGCCATTTTAATGGAAAACAGCAATTCTAGAAACTGAGTGTTTTTTACCTGTTTTTGTTAGACCAAGAAATGGAGGAAAATATTGCATTGGCCGCAGGATGAAATTTCGATCGTGTAATACTGATTCATGTCCGAAAGGCAAAAAAGATTTCCGGGAGCAACAATGCTCTGAATTTGATGGCAAACACTTTAATATCAACGGTCTTACGTCTGCTGTTCGCTGGCTTCCAAAATACAGTGGTAGTAAGTAATTATAATTTTTTTTCAATTAATGAAAGAAAAATGTTACTTTAATTAAAATTTTAAAACAGACGAGAAACCTGTTGGATTTTCTTTCCAGTTGCTATGAAAGATCGCTGTAAACTTTTTTGCCGAGTTTCTGGAACAACTTCCTACTATCAGCTGAAGGACAGAGTTGCTGATGGTACTCCCTGTGGAGCAGAAACCAATGACCTTTGTGTTCAAGGCTTATGCAGGGTATTTAAATCTAAACTTATTAATTACTAAAATTAATTTTAACAGATGGTAAAGTAGATACTAAATATTCATCCAAATAACCTTTACTGAAAATATGTAAAGCAAGATGTTTTGAATTTACTGAAATTTGTTTTAATCCCTACGAAATTAAAGATCTGGAAATGGAGGCAGTTAAGTGAAGAACATACTGTTGTATCTGAAGACACACAGTCTTTCCTCACTAAGCCTTATATGTGAGAGAGTTAGTATTGTCCAATAAGGAGGGAGAAACTGTTCCAAAATTGACGTAAAGGGAGGAAAAAAGCATGCCGTGTGTTTATTGCCGTTGTATTTCTGCTGTCAAATAAGTAAAAAAGTAGAAAAGTCGAGGGTAGATAAATTATGTATTCATTATTTCATTGCAAAATCAGGAGGGTCTGACCATTGAAAGGGATCACGTCAGCATTCTTTGCTTAACAGAAATTATGGGAGTGTCGTGAGGTTTTGATGGGAGAGGCAAGGTGCTCTGTTATCACAACTCAAGATGTTTTTGTCGAGTCCAGGTTGTTTTGCTGATTGCAGTGAAACTGAGGAAACTCAGGATGGGGGAAATATGTAGCTTTGTTGATAGTGTTGAATCAAGAGAAAGGAGGAGATGCCAGAGAATTCTCCTGCTTATCATAATTTTTAAGAAAGTAAGTTTAAGTAAAGATACATAAACAAAAAATGTGCTTATGCTAGTTTAACCAGCATAGTCTACGTGTATTCCTTTGCTTCTTTTGCAGTAATGACAGACTTTAAAAGAGTTGATGACCATGTACACATACTGCTTTTAGGATTCCAAGACTTTTTAATGTAAATATAACTTAAAATTTATACACTATGTTGATTTTTTTAATACAAAATCTTTACATACTGTTATGTATTCTTACAGTTATTGAAATATTAAGTGTATTTGAATTGTACATTCATAGTACAAAAGCACTATTGTGCTTTTTACGTCGCAGCACCCAAAAAGATAAACGGCTTTTTGTGAATTGCCAAGGAAGATATATATAGTGAATAAGAACATTTTGGGGGAGTGGGAAGCTTACATTGTTTGTTTTCATTATTTTCCATTGGACTGAGGGACATAAAGCTTATTGTATTATTTTTTTTGTAGCAAGCAGGATGTGATCACGTTTTGAATTCCAAAGCAAGGAGAGACAAATGTGGAATCTGCGGTGGTGATAATTCTTCATGTAAGACTCTTGCAGGTACTTTCAACAGTGCTCGTTATGGTATGTATGTTTTTTAAAAAAAATCTTAACGCACATTTCAGTATGCCTTAAATTATGTTTTACGTTTGAGGAACTGGGATTTCTAGGGCCTCTGTCAACAAAAAGTGTCTCCAATTTTTAGTCACACGTACCCTCTCAAGGATGCAGAAGCAAACACTGTGGCACACTGAAACATTCAAGGGACAATAAAAACCCCAATCTACTCTAAGGTGAAAATCAAAAAACATGAATAAAAGATAATGATGAAGGTAAAAGTACTTTAAAAGGAAGAATATTTCCTGATTTGAACTTTATATTCTCTTGTCCGTAACTGTGCGGCTGAAGGACTTACTCCATTGCCTCCTTTTGGTTGTGTAAAGAGATAGCAAGATGTCTGTGGTGTGAGCAGCTGATGAGGTTCTCTTTTTCCTATAGTGGAAACGATAGCTTGTGAAATGTGAGCCTTCTCTTTCCAGAGAACATGGACAGCACCATTTATGTTCTTTCCTCTTCATTGGCATGTAGTGAATGAGAAACTTCTGAATAACCCTCGCAATTCCTATTTCTTTGATTTTGTTTCTCTAACAGAGCTACTGATAGCTCTTTTATATGTAGTCCTTTCTGGGAAGTATGGAAAGACTGCTCTATGTGTGTAGGAGTGAAACTAAGTAATTAGAGTGTAGAATGTAAAGGATAGAAGTCTCGAGGTTAGTATCAGATTCCTAAAGGCTCCTTCATGCTGTTTCACGGTTGAAACAAACCACAGGCAAAGTGAAAATGATACTTGGAGAGCTGCCAGATAGGATCTTCAAAGAACGAAGGAATTGCTGGTCAAAGAAGAAAGTATGCCCAGTATCCTTTTGGATTTTGTACTTTTTCTGCTGGCACAGGGCTTGTGCAAACAACAAAGTAGCAAAAAACTTAAAGGTGGGACCTTTAAGCTACCCTTTTCACAAAAATACACGTAACATTTCTTGTGTCTGTGCTGAGAAGACACAATCAAGTATTAGAGACTGGATTTTTGAACACATGAACACTGAAAGAAAATAAAGTATTATTCTGAGTAAAGGACTGTCAGTGGTTTTGTTTTCCACCACTGTGAGAGATCTTTTTGCTTCTAGGTAGCATGTGAATTCTGTCACAAATACATTTGATACAAGTGACCATTACCTGAAACTGTACAAATATGGTTGAGACTGTCACTCTACTGTCAGCTTTATGTTGTCACAGACTTATTTGCTTCTCGCTGAAGCTGAAGGGAAAAAAATCCGCCACGGTTTGGGATGAGGAAAACCTTGATTTATTATTTTGATTTTATGTTGAATGTTTTAAATTATGTCTGAATTCTTGGAATTATAGCATAGAAAAGGTGATACTGAATTAGACCACTGGACAGTATGCTAAACATTGGGGATTGTCACTCAGATGCTCAAGCAGGAGGGCAGCAACGCAAACGGGAGGTTGTAGCTAGCTGATCTCTTGAACTTCGGTGTCCATGGGAGGCATAAGACATCCATGGGTGAATGACTAAAAAATGTTGTCTGAAGGTATATTCTTTTCCAAAGAGGTTCTGAGTTAGGATCACAAGATAAGTGCACTAAAGTCTGTGCTCTTACTCTTTGTCTTCTAACTTCACCTGGTCCACTTCCATACTGACATGAGTCATTTTACTGTGACGGAATTGGGACTGGAATAGCAGCCTGTGGTGCAGGCCTATATTTATGCAGTTATGATGTTGTCATTAAGTGTTTAAACAGTAGTGAAACAATAATCAGAAATTCATTGCAGTGAAATATGAGTTTACTTAGCTCCCAGTTTAGGAAATTATAATCTAATTATGTACACATAACGATTATGTTGGCTATTATTATTGCATCAAATTAGAATATCTACTTGACAGCATGCTATGCAGTTCTATTTATAGTTTCCTCCCATAATTTGTCTTCTGTCATTCTACGGCCACAAGGTTTTCAGGGTGTAAGGTGAGGGGCTTTTCGGAGTGTGTTCTAGTTTTCTCCCCAGTAGGTTGGCAGATTGACCAAACACTGCGATTGATTGTTCAGAGCATGCAGTGTGTCCATTTGCAGTTGCAGTGCTGCCCCCAGCTGGCAAACGGGATGGATCCGAGATTAGGTTAAATGGCCATTTAAGTGCATGGTGTAATTTTAAGACATTAAGGGCACTGGGAAGTTAATGAATTATGAAATTGAAAAGAATATTGCCATTTAAATTTTTATCTGCAGTGTTGAGAAAACTAACAATGTTGATTCTTGGCAAGACTGTTAAACACAGCAAAATGAGTGAAAAAGTTAGCAAAGATTATATTAATGCTTCAGATTGCATGTTTCTGTTTATTAGTCATTTCCAATGTTTGCTATACTTAGTTTTCCTTAGACATAAGACTCCTTCTCAATTTGTGATTAACATCTGTGAAAGATAGCTTTTTTTTTTTTTAAATCTATGCTTGTGTATGGAGCGACAGTTCTAAAAAGTAGATCTTGACGCACGTTATTTTGTTACCTTATGACAAGGCTAGCGTTATAGTAATTGGAGGTATTACAGGAAATGATGGCTCATTTGTTAAGCACTTTTATTTTGAAGGGAGCACACTAGGGTAACATTTTAGGTAATGAAATGTGGATCAGGCTGGCTGGTTTATCTGCTCGTGTGTATGGCCTGCAACACTGCGATATTCACAAATTTAGGACTTGTTCATTGGAGTGTTGTCGTGCAATACTCTTGTGAGATATGGAAGACTAACCCAATAGTATAAACAGAGAGTGGAGATATTTCATGCTAAGTGACTTATTCAGACCAGTATAAAGCTTTTGTGGTTAAATTGTGAGGAGCCACAATGTTTCCTGAGTTCCACTTGGTGTACTTGACTGTTTTCTAGAGTAGTGCTGCTCTCAGTAGATTTTTCTGAGTAGGCTGATATAATGTTATTGGTAAAGAAAGTAATTCACATTCCTGAACTCAGTAATGTATTCTAATGAGTTATTAAAATGAAAGTTCAGTTCAACTGATTAGCAAAGAGAATAAAAACCACCAACAAAGAAACTTATTACACAATTCCTTCCTAAAACATGAGGACATTCAGCCAGTTGTTGCCACTTTATTGCACTGCAGGATTTTGTGAATAAAGCTAGTTAAACGTTTTCGTGTTTACTAGTATTTGACTATTTTTGCATATGATTAATTTGTGAATAATTACATTGCAGGTTACAATGTTGTAGTAAATATTCCCAAAGGAGCAACAAACATTGATGTTCGGCAGCACAGCTACTCAGGGAAACCAGAAGATGACAACTACCTTGGTAAAAGCCTCCTGTGTATAACACCGATGGATAGCTTTTGTGCTCATGCCAGAGGTCTGCTCTAGACTTAAACTATCAGAAGTCTCATACAGTCTTTAGAGCAGATATCTAATTATATTGTATCATCATTTGCCTAAATCTCTCTGCAGATGCTAGTGAATCACAATCAGTGAGATGTTGTTAGGTTTCTAATACTTAAACAGGTATTCGTTTGTCAGAGAATAGGAATTATTTCACACAGTGTTACTTTGTCAAATTTTTTACTTTGCTGTGACAACGTCAATTAAGACTCCTCAAGTGAACTCAGGAATAATGCAGATATTTGTGGGTTTAAATCATGAAGGAATACACTTTCTTTATATGTGAAGCAGTCTGACCTTCAGCAAACTTACCGGTTGTCTCACATTTCTGTTTTTCTGTCATGTCTGAGTATAAAGATCTTGATAGATTTGCAAGTGTGTGAGAGCAACAAAGAATTCATAAGCACATTGTACCAAAAGTCTTGGTTCTTCTATTTCGCAGTACTTACGCTATATCTAAAGTGCCTGAGAGAGTATTGGTGCGTATTTTCCCTCTGTCTCTTCTTCCATTACCATCCTACTCAGTGAACTTCAGAGTTTTCCAAACGTTTTCCTTGCCACCTGTTGCCCTGTTGTTGCACATGCATCTCACAGGACACAGAAACAGCTCTCACCCCCTGGCACTAGCTACCGTTTCGAATGTAGTAATGCCTGAATAGCATGCCTTTACTAAACATTTTACTTTTTAAAAAATTTATTTTTTAACTTATTACTCATCTTTATGATTGTAAATTGGTCATTATATTAAATTATTATTATAAAGGCTTAATAATGTACTTTATTTTTACTTTGAAACTTACTTTTAAAAGCCACTTTGCTAAAAGTAGGTTTAACGTATACAAGAATGTGAGCTGTAGAATAGGCCAGAAATACAGATTATTATTGTTTCCTTCTACAGTAGCAGAACCTAATCAAATTTAAAAGTGATGACTGCAGTCAACCCTTCAGCAGAACAAATCTTATTAAAATTGTGTTGTTATACAGCGAAAATCCATGACAGTCCTGCTTAGGTGAAAGTTACTGATGGTTAGGATTGGATTCACACGTTAGCTGTTTGATACAACTTTAAAGTATTACACATGGACAAAAATAAAGCTAAGTATTGGTGAGAAGATATATTATGAAGACTTTTTTTATTGATAGAATCTTTTTATTAAATAGATGCTTTATTTCCAATATTTTATTTTACTTATAGCTTTATCTGATATTCATGGAAATTTTATCTTGAATGGAAATTTTATTGTAAGCATGTCAAAAAGAGAAATCAATGTGCAAGGAGCCATTTTTGAGTACAGTGGTTCAAACAGTACCATAGAACGAATTAACAGCACTGATAGAATCGAAGAAGAGCTAACACTACAGGTGCATGTTTACTTTTTTCATAAGTTTGAAAATTTGCTACATGATCATTATGTTCATCATTTTATGTTCAAATTCACTGAAAAACAGCTATCATTTTATCTCAATTAAGGTTTTGTGTGTAGGGA
>NW_009699586.1:12764-13836 GCF_000703405.1 Apaloderma vittatum
AACCCTGATGTGCGTTATTCATTCAATGTCCCAATAGAAGATGGAAGGGATCTGTTTACGTGGGACCCTTATGGACCCTGGCAAGACTGCAACAGGATGTGCCAAGGTACTGTGAATTCTTTTGTCACCAGAGCAAAAGACCTGGTGGCATTTAGGAAGGGACTACTCTTAAGTGTCAGATTTTTCACTCCTACTTATAAGGAAGAAACTCGATACTCTCAGGAAACTTCAGGTGCACAGAGCTTTTAAGGGCAGAATGGCTTCTGATTTTGGTTTGCCATTTTCAGTATTTATGCAGCACAGTTCTATATTCAAAACTACATTTGTGTTCTGTTCTTTTGTAACCACAGGAGTGATTTATAAAAAAAAAGTTGCATCAAATCTAATGCATCCTTCGAAAGCAGTCTTATATATCTACTCTTATGTATTAGACTTTCGTTACCCTAGTTGCCGATGCTAACTGATTTGTGTACTATCTCTCATATATATTTATTTGTCTTTTTTGATTATCTGCTGCATGGGATGAAGTTGTTTAAAAATATACTTCAGAATTTTTCAACTGTTATTCTATAGACCATTCCAGTGTAAAAATAAAACCACAGTATGTATATATAAAATGTACATACACAGAGTTTTCATAGTGTCCTAGGTTTAGCCAAAAAACCCAGTTCTGTTTAGTGATTTTTACTTTCCAGTTCAGTCTCTTCTAAAAGGCTGCACTTTCTGAAGTCAGCAGCATGTTTTTACAGGCATTGTGTACTACTGGCAGTGATAACACCTGATGTTTACAGTTACTGCCTGGGACTGGGATGCAGAAAGGCTCTTGCTGATACTTATTCCTACAGTGACCAAGGCCACTGCTGGCTCTTGTGTGCCACGCTGGGGGTGCCAGGTAGTAAAGGGGGGTCACAAGAAAGTAAAAGGTTGCACCTCCAGGGGGTAATAGACAGGACAGGTGACCAACGAGGGTATTCCATTCCATATACGTCATATTTAGTATAAATTGAGTGATCATGAGAGTTTCAGCCCTTTTCAGCAATGGCTGGGGTCCAGAGAGGACTCCAACTGGACC
>NW_009699586.1:13860-35046 GCF_000703405.1 Apaloderma vittatum
CAGTATGCTGACTCCCCGAACCCACCTCCCGCTGCCACTGAGCCCGGGGCTGCCCCGGTGCCTCCTGCTCTGCAGCATCGGTGGTGATTGCTATCGGGGGAGGGAGTCGGGTTTGATATCGGGCTACTATCTATAGTTGTATGTAGTTCTTTGCTTTTATCATTTCACCATTACTTCTATTGTTTTATTAAAGCTGTTCTAGTTTTTCTTTCTTAACCCATAAGTCTCTCTGCCTCGTTCGCTTTTCCTTCCTGTTTGGAGGCTGGGAAGAGGGCGTTAGAGAGTGTCTGTCTGTGTTAGTGGCTGGCCCAGGCCTAACCCATGACAGATAGATGCTCTTCTTAGCTGGTGCTAGGAATGCCCGTATGTACGTGATGGTGAGTTTCTTCTGGTTTTGAGTCAGGTAGCATACACTGTCATGTGCTAGAGAAGCAGAGCATCTGTCGACGGTGGGACTTTTTCCAGCACTACAGATCTTTTAGGTATCCCACGATCAAATTTTCTGCTTCCTTAAAGAAAAGGATCACAACTACTCTAAGTTAACATGGTGGCTTGAAAATTTGGTAATTAGCAAAGGACAGATGTGATGCATCTGGAATACTGAGCCTGATGAGTAAATGGACTGTTGCACTTGCACTGTTTTCTGGAAGTTGATATCCTTGAATAGGGTATCTCAGTTAAATTCCTAAATGATGAACGGAATCCTTTAGTGTGAAAATGCACTCTTATTTTAGCCCTTTATTTGTTTTTTTTTTGTTCCTTCTCAAGGTGTTCGACGAAGAAGAATGATGTGCATACGTAAAAGTGATCACATGGTAGTGTCTGATCAAAGATGTGAGCTTATACCCACTGTACCAGATATTTTTGAGGAGTGTAATACAGAGTGTGAATTAAGGTAAAAAGAAGTTCCCAGCTGATGGAGTTATTGTGGTCTTACATATTTTTATTGGTAGATGTTGAAACAAAGTAATTCATGTTGCTTTATCCTCTGTCCCTCCACCCCTCTCTACCTCTCTCATCCTTCCTGTCTCTTCTTCCTTTCCTCAAATCTCTTGGTATAATGGGCTTACGCATTGTGTTTATGCCTCTGAATCTAAGTAAAGCTAGTGTATTTTCCTAATTTTTATTGGTAAAGTACAAAGCCTTTTGTTAGAATTGTGAAATCTGTTCTATATATCCTGGCGCAAAAATTTGGACTGCTGGGCAGAATACATTTTTTCACCAGAATTGTGCCCACAACTAGAACCAATTTGAAACAGATTTGTGTTTCTGCACTCTGAGAAAGCCCACGCTGAGGCATTCAGAGAATGAACAGTTAGAATTATAGCTTAAATTTTTCAAAGTCACCTAGGAGATTAAGAGAAAAGATCCTTTAAATGTAAAAAGATGGTTTTAAGCCTATGAGTCAACTTCTTTTCTATTGCTTTGAAAATTCCAGTCATGAGATAGATTGTACAGTTTTGTCTGTTCCCTAAAATGTGTACCTGTATTTACAGGACAATTCCTGGTACGTTCTGAGTGTGCTTTATTTAGTGTGGTCTTAAAGATGTAGTTAGCTTTTGGTAACACGTTATCCTTGTAGGTGGCACAATGTTGGCAAAAGTGACTGCACATCCAAGTGTGGCCCAGGGTATCGGTCTGTAGAGATCCACTGCATGAAGTACTCGGTTTCAAAAGGACTCAGTGGCCTGGTGGATGATAAATACTGCACTGATCAGCCAAAACCTCCAACCAGAGAGCCTTGCCACGGTGACTGTATGTTAACAAGTTGGCACTACACAGAGTGGTCAGAGGTACGAATTCGAAACCTTGTAATTGTACCATTACAGTTCTGGTTAGCTTCCATATCAAATTCTTATTTCTATATAATTTTTTTTTTGTTTCAGTAACTAAAAGAAAATAATACTTGAGAAATGCAGAGTTGTATGATGAGATAATACCAATCTTTCTATTTCAGCAACTTCCTCATATTTTGGTAAGAAACTGTAGCTAAATTGTTTGCAGCTTGGTTTTGGAAGCCAGCAGAGAAGATCTGGTAGTTAAAGGTGTATATTTTATTTACAATCTTAATAATACAGCTTTGAGAGTGTTTTGGAGAAAAGGAATTAGTACAATTTCGGCTTTGATCTTCATAAGAGTTTTATCTTGGAACTACTAAGCAAAGTACCAAATTTATCTCTTGTGAACATATTAGCAGTCTGTCGGTTAAACTTAGTACACATTTGTCTAACAAAGTCATTAATATTTTTTACCTTTGACCTAGTTTTATCATGCTGTGCTTCCTGTTTCATAATATTGTCTATACACCACAGTGTTCCAGGAGCTGTGAAAGAGGTGTCAGAACCAGAGAAGCTTTTTGCATGAACAATTTGGGCCGTCATCTTCCTGACAGAGAATGCCAGGACCTTCCAAGAGTTGTAACACAAACTTGCAATGAATTCTTATGCCCAAGCTGGTCTGTTAGTGAGTGGAGTGAGGTAATGAACCGTGTAAAACTTAAAATGCCTTTGGTCCACATCATTGATATTAAAATAAGCTGCTTTAAGTGTTTGTGGTTTTTTGTTCTGGCTATTTTACAGCACACAATAATAAAAATTCTGAAGTTCTAGAATTTGGCTGATATGCATCACAGATGTACAAGTGGCATGAGAACTTCTGAAAAACACCTAGAATTTATTTTTCTCTGAGATTTGTTACATTAAAATGTGGTAATGAAGCTACTTGAAGTAAATCTATCCGCAGTAATATGCATACCTTCCTTTTTGTGAACCAATGAGAACCATTCAGCCAACTGAAGAACTGAATTATATCCATTTTATTGTAACGATTATGTGGGTATAAAAACTCCTGGGTAGTTTAAACAATTTTCCTGTGAAAGCTGTGACACGTGCACTGGTATTTTAAATGAGTATTCTTTTTTCTAATGAAAATAAATGATCTGTACATTGTTCTCGTATTTTTTATAGCTTTATAAACTTAATAATGATTCCTTTGTATTAGCACATGGGTTGATTTTTACAGTAATTGAAGAGTTCATAAAAGAACTAATTTTGTTGAACTGCTTACATTCGTAGAATGTTTTTTTTGTTTATGTGATCTTTAAAATCCGACAGACAATTAAAAGAAAGTGAGGCCATTAATGCAGATTCATGCCTTTACAAGCTGATGACTCTACTGATTTTACAGTGTCCTGTGACATGTGGCAAAGGAACGAAACATCGTCAAGTATGGTGCCAGCTTAATCATGAACATCTGAGAGATGATTTCTGTAGTCCAAATGATAGACCAGAATCAATAACACCATGTGAACTTCATGAATGTGCATCTTGGGAAGTTGGGCCTTGGGGATCAGTGAGTACATGAGGATTCCTGGCTTGTTTTCTAGTTCTGACTGTTTTAATTGGATCTTAAGCAGTTACTTTAACTGAATTGATTCACAGGCTTGTTTGCTCCTTTTGGCTGGGTGACCTGTAATTTAGGAGCACCCATATCTAAGTTAAATGCCTAAAATAGTCATTGACCCTGAGCTTTAATATCAAAGATGCTTTTACTCATGAATGTATTACTTCTCCAGAATAACGAAAATGTAGATAGCAAACCATTGAAATGAACGAGACAGGTGAAAGAACAAATGTTTATAGGTGTGTAAGAATATTTAAGTGGTAACTTTAATTAAGTTCATAGAAGTGGATGTCCTGATAACAGCAGGTAAAAAGACTTAGTATTTTGATTTTATGGTGTTTTTGATCTGCTATCTCTTTATGAGAAAGTGCTGTTGAAAAATATATTCCTGTTGAAAAATACGCTCCTGTAGGTAATGATGTTCATCTAATGTATACCAGAGTGGCTTCAAAATTCTGAAAAGAAAAGTGAGTTAATTTGCAAAGGAAACTTTTGTCACCAAAGAGATGAGAATTAATTACAAAATAATAAGGTACTAAATTTCACAGAGCTTTCATAAGATCAGTTTTCTCAAACCAACAGAAATCTTGAATTATTCAGTGTTTCTTTGATGTTAGTGAGAATTCATAACTGCATAGCAGCTGATATTTATTTTTTTACTTATAACCTGTTAGTAAAATACAGAATAAATTTGCCTTTAGAAATTAGGTATGTTTTTAACTTAGACATTTCTTTTGCATCAAGCTTCTCTCGTGTAATATTTTTTCACATTAGAGATAGCCATATTGTTATCTAACATAATGTTGAATCCCTTTTGAGGACTCTTTTGTCACAAGCTGCTGGCTTTTCATTCCTACAAGTTAAAAGCAAATATGAAATTTAAAAAAAAATAATTCAGTCTCATGTTATAGTTCTTCACTGAAAAATCACTGTGCATGGCCTAGCTGGAATAGCTCGTATGAGCAATTTGCCGATCCATATCACTGGAGCAGAGCTTTCCATTGCAGTTTTTCCACTGTACCATCTGGTAATAGCTCTTCATGACCTCGGTTTTCACCAGTATTTGTACTTCTGAACCACAGCAATTATGTGGTTCAAGTAGGATGGGAATTATGTTGTAATATTTTCAGCCATTTATCATTTTAGATGCCTTCTTTGAGTGTGCTCTTGTCAAAATCTACAGTGAAGAGAAAGACTCTTAACAGTTGCAGCTAGTGATTCATTTCAAAGCCACACCTTAATCCCTCACCCAAACTTCCTCTGACCTAGTTTTTTACTGCTGAGCATGACATTACATAGCATGGACTGTCCCTTCAAGTTCAGGTCAGCTCTCCTGGCTGTGTTCCCTCCCAAACTCCTGCCCACCTCTAGTATATTCACTGCAAGAGGTGGAAGGAGGAGAAAGAGAAAGTCTTTATCCTGCACAAGCACTGTTCAGCAGTAGCCAAAATATTGATGTTATAGACCCCTGATTTAGCACCATATGGTCTGCCATGGAGAATGTGAACACCATCCCAGCAGTCATAGAATTTTTTAGGTTGGAAAAGACCTTAAAGGTCTTTGAATCCAGCCATTAACCTAACTTTGCCAAGTCAACCACTAAACCATATCCATGAGCACAATGTCTACATGTCTTTCTTTTAAATACTTCCAGGGACGGTGACTCCACCATTTCCCTGGGCAGCCTGTTGCAGTGCTTGACAACCCTTTCAGTGAAGGAGTTTTTCTTAATATCCAATCTAAGCCTCCCCTGGTGCTAGTCAATGCTATTCGTTCTAGAGAGAATTTTGAAATAGAAAATGTAATTAGAAATTAAGTTTGATTATAAATAGCGCTATTTCAAGTGTGTGAAATTATTGACTTTAACAGTGCACTGTAACATGTGGACGCGGCTACCAGATACGTGCAGTCAAATGTGTTACTGGGACTTACAGAGTTATTTTGGATGATGACAGGGAATGTAATGCTGCTACTCGTCCTAGAGATAACCAAGTAAGTAAAAAAATACCTTTCAGTTGATTGTAGTTTTCAGTTAAAGGCATGTAAATACAAGTTATCTGCTGACTTTTTAAGGGAACTTCTAGGAAACAAGTTCTAAAATAAGAAAAAAAAAATACTGAAACTACCTCCTTTTTTTCCTGAACTTCAGGTTTGACCTAGGGAATTAAGCAAAAGAAGAGTCATTTGGAGAGAAGAGATTTGAAAATTTGGTATATGATTTAAGGGAGAAGGGGCAGAGGGCAGGGAAGATCCAACATATCGAATATTATAAGGAGACTACTTGCCATGGTGCTTAATAATGTGCATCTAAACTGGCTTAGTATTCTCGAAAATTCTACTTGTATATAGTTCTTAAAAGAACAAAATGTTTACTTGAAAGAAAGCTTCAGTTATTGAAATAATGCTAATAAAAAACTCTGTAGATATGAATTATGATTCAATATGGTATTAATATGGTTCCTTACCTTTTCTTCTTGCCTCTGTTCATGCACTTCATCACTTCCCTTAATTTAAATATACCATTTTTCAGAAGACTTATTTTTAATAAGTCCGTGGATTTAAACTAAAAGCAATTGGTGTCTTAGGTGCTATGTAGTAATGTGTTGGTCTGATGTTGCAACTGATGTCATCTACCTGGACTTGTGGAAGGCATTTGATGCTGACCCACATGACATCTTGGTTTCTAAACTGGAAGGACGTGGGTTTGATGAATGGTCCACTTAATGGATAAAGAATTGGCTAGGTTGTTGCATTCAAAAGAGTTGTGATCAACGGCTCAGTGTCCAAGTGGAGACCAGTGGCGAGTGGTGTTCTGCAAGGATTGGTACTGGGACCAGTGTTGTTTAACATCTGTGTTGGCAACATGGACAGTGGGATGTTTGCTGACGACACCAAACTCTGTGGAGTGGTTGACGCGCTGGAGGGAAGAGATGCCATCCAGAGGACCTTGACAGGCTTGAAAGGTGGGCCCAGGCCAACCTCATGAAGATCAACAAGTCCAAGTGTAAGGTCCTGCACCTGAGTCAAGGCAGTCCCAAGCACAAATACAGGCTGGGCGGAGAACAGATTTGGAGAAGCCCTGAGGAGAAGGACTTGGGTGTGTTAGTTGACGAGAGGCTCAACACGAGCTGGCAGTGTGCACTTGCCACCCAAAAAGTGAACCGTGTCCTGGGCTGCATCAAAAAGAGCGTGACCAGCAGGTTGAGGGAGGTGATTCTCCCCATCTACTCTGCTCTGGTGAGGCTCCACCTAGAGTGCTGCATCCAGTTATGGAGCCCACAGTACAAGAAGGACATGGATCTGGTGGAGCAGGTCCAGAGGAGGGCCACAAAGATGATCTAAGGGCTGGAGCACCTCTGCTATAAGGACAGGCTGAGGGAGCTGAGGTTATTCAGCTTAGAGGAGGCTCCAGGGTGACCTGGTAGAAGCCTTCCAATACGTGAAAGGGGCCTACAGGAAAGCTGGAGAAGGGCTTTTTACAAGGATCTGTAATGAGGACAAGGGGCAATGGCCTGAAACTGCAAGAGGGTAGATTTAGATTGGATATTAGGAAGAAATTCTTCACCCTTGAGAGTAGTGTAGCACTGGAACAGATTGCCCAAGGAGGGTGTGGATGCCCCATCCCTGGAAGTGTTCAAGGGCAGGTTGGATGGGACTTTGAGCAACCTGGCCTACTGGGAGAGAGGTGTCCCTGCCCACAGCAGGGCAGTTGAAACTAGATGATCCTCAAGGTCCCCTCCAACCTTAACCATTCTATGATTTTATGATTCTATGGTCTGGCCACCAAATTGATAGATGTCACTTATATCCATCTAAACTGGTAACCACATACCTCCGTGATGGCATGCTCTTCTCCTTGTCTCAAGAAGAGGAAAGAAAAGGATTCTGTGGTTCAGAGAAAACCAGTCACAAGTTAGCAGCCCTCTGATGCCATCTTGAATAGAATTTCAAAATACAAACCCCAAGTAATTGCAATGCTTTTATTTCCACTTACATGTGAAAACACAGGGTTTGAGTATGTATTGTATTTTGAATTATGGCACCTGTTTGGCTAGCAACTGAAACTGAGCAATTTTGTCTTCTCAGTAGCTGATGCTGTAAAGGGCAGGACAGCACAGCCACTATCTGCCCTCAGATCATCTCTGCTGCCGGTGGCTATGAAGCAAGACTCAGTAATGTCTACACCCCTTGTCTCCAGGAAGTTGCCCAGCAGAGGTCTTCCTCAAAGAGCAAACGTTAAAACTGTAATAGTAATAACTAATATCAAATGTGTTTTTGTTGCCTCTCAATTTGAAACAAAACAAAGCAATTCAATTAAAATCCTTTGGATAATGTCAGGGGAAAGTTAGAAGATGGTATTTACTTGTTAATTAATGCTGGCTTATTGTAATGGTAGGATCTATCTCTGTGGGAGCTACTTCCTTATATTTGGCTCCTCCAAAATGTTTATTTTGAAAGCTGGTGGTTTTTTTTCCTACCCCCCACAGGAATGCGAATTGCCCTCTTGTCCAGAAAATGCAAAATTATGGACTACATCGCTTCCTCTAGTTCATATGAGGAAGGTGACCCAATGGAGATATGGATCCTGGACCCCAGTACGTAATGTAATTAAAGTCACATCTTGCAGAGCAGTCCTTCATTCCTTCACCCATTTTTCCATAAAGATCTCATTAGCATATTTTTCAGACTGAAATCTGCTTGGGATCAATTTTAAAGGAATTCTAATATTTTTTTTGGAAGAAGCTGTTTTTTAAGGAGGAGATAGACACTCCTAGCAAATTCTGTGTGCTTCAAATCTACCTAGGGAAAATAAGGAGGGGAAAGTAGAAGGATTCTAGGAGCTGGATTTCTGAGCAATATAGATTTCATATGAGAGAATGCATGCAAGGAAGGTTTTTTTTTAATAAGTCATCAATTTCTGAGTATGAAGAACATCTTTAATTCTAAAATATAATTTGAATCTTTTATGAGAATAGTAATATTAAACAATTTGTGTCTTTAAAGGCCTAATTTTAGATATTTTATAAAATAAACATTATAAAAATGATTTCTACAGAAACTTTGAGGAAGAGTTTTTAGTTTTTATAGTGTTGAAAACTAGTTTTAATTGACAGAGATGTGAAAATTTAAAGCTATATGCAAAAATATGGATGTCTGTTAATCCCTTGAGGTTCTTAACAAAGCAGATAACACAATTATATCTTTGCACAACTATTTTAAATAAATAGCAGTAAAGAGTGCAGGCTACTGAGAAACTCTTCACTAAATCCATCTGGAGCTTTTCAGATATAAAGGCAGCAGAAGGAGCTCAATGGACCATGCCATTAGAATGACAAATGGATTGTGAATATCAGTTTTTATCAGATAGTATAAATATCACATCACTGTGTAGTAATGTTCTGGAGGTTGCTTTCTAATGTTTCTATTGTTAATAGATTAAAAAAAATTGCATTTGCAACTATATAATGATTTCATGTTGCAGTTGAAATGCTGCCTGTTCAGATATACTGAATTGCTTCACAAGAATTAAGGCCAAGCAATTCAGTTCCAAGCCAGCTGGAATTCTTAAGGCCTAAACCATCCCACAATATTTCACTTTCTTTCCTCACTGCATGGGTCTGTCAATGGGAGGTGGAAATCTACTTCTCAGTGTTGAATTCTGAAGTCAAGCTGATACTACACTACACTGGTATTTTAGATGTTTGCATGATGTTATTTTGGTCTCCTAAAGTGCAACGAACTTGGGTTGTTCTCTGACAGTGCTCTGTGTCCTGTGGGAAGGGTGAACGTGCTCGCTATGTGAGTTGTAGAGATGCTCATGGAGGAATAGCAGATGAATCTCTTTGTGCTCATTTACCACGACCAGCTGAAATTTCAAGCTGCTTTAGCCCGTGTGGAGAGTGGCAAGTTGGAAATTGGTCCCCTGTAAGTATTAATCGCAGTTTGTTTTTTCTAATATGTCTATTTAGATTACTGGCCTAAGTCTCTGGTGAGAAATTGGGACTTCATATTCTGTGTTTTTGAAAAAAACCCCAAAGTATATGTTTCTTTTTGTCAAAAGTAAATATGTCTTTGATTATTAATTATCAATGTTCTGTCACAAATGTTGGGTTAATTTTTGGTCAGTGCACAGTTACATGTGATAGTGGAATAGTAACAAGAAAAGTTATCTGTGTCAACTATCATCAACAAATCAACGAGAATTACTGTGATCCTGAAGGCCAACCTTCCAAAGAACAGGAATGTAACATGCCACCATGTCCACCAGTGTATCATCATATTCCGAAAATACAAGACCCTCCAGGCCATTTTCCAGAAATAGGTTACCTTCCAATACGTCATCCACAAGACAATGTAAACCAGTGGAACCATCCATCTGTGGGAGGCTATCAGTGGAGAACTGGACCCTGGGGAGCAGTAAGATTTTATTTTATTTTTTTAAAATATGTTAATTTGTTCCCTCACATCTGTGTTGACATTTCTGGAAATGTTTTTGCAGTACAGATTTGGTCAAAAGATAAGCAAATTTTACTTAAAAAAAAATTATTATTGTGAAGAAGAATCTATTAAATTCAAGATGTAATTTTTTTGTGATTTCAACTTTAAAATACTTCTGCATAGTAGTAATTTTAACCTGCAAATTTTTATTTGGAAAGTTAAGGTCAGAAATAATAATTTTAAGTTATTTTAACCAACATATTTTACATTTTTCTGATTATGCAATTGTGATACATATGTTTACATGTTTTGATAGTGCTCTAGTACTTGTGCAGGTGGATTTCACCATCGAGTTGTAGTGTGTCAAGATGAGGAAGGAAGAAGTGCCAGCTATTGTGATGAGGCAACAAAACCTCCAGAGTCAAGACACTGTGATTCTGGACCCTGCCCACGATGGAACTATGGGAACTGGGGAGAAGTAAGATCATTTTACATTCAAAGGGAAACATCATTTACCACATAAGATTAGAAATAGCAACACATTTTATTGTGAATGAAATCACTTTTTTACTTACTTAAAATGAATGAGTTTCAACCTATTCGTCTAAATTTTGTTCTTTGGTTAAATCCAGAACTATAGTGAAAATATGAGTGGTGTAAATATGCATCCAGAAGAAGTAAGTCTTCTGAGAGGATAAAGATGCGCAACATGTAATTGAGCGTTGCAGTATGAGTGTAGTGGTGTGACCCTGGCCGGCAGCGAGGTGCCCACCACAGCAAATCTGTCATGCCACCTTCTCAGCTAAGATGGGGAGAAAATACAACAAAGGGCTCATGGGTTGAGATAAGGACAGGGAGATAATTCACGATTACTGTCCTGGACAAAACAGACTTGATTTGGGGAAATTAACAAAATTCATTAACAATCAAATTAGAGAAGAGTAATGAGAAATAAGAGCAGATCTTTAAAAATAACACCTTCCCTCCACCCTCCATTCCTCCTGGGCTTAACATTACTCCCAATTATCCACTTCTTCCTACTGAGCAGTGCAGGGAGTTGGGGAATGGGGCTTGCAGTCAGTTCATCAGATGTTGTTTCTACCACTCCTTCCTCAGGAGGAGGATGACTCTTCACTCTTCTCCTGCACCAGGGTGGAGTCCCTCTCACAGGAAACCGTTCTTCACACGCTTTCTCCACTGTGAGTCCTCTCTTGAGAGACAGTTCTTGACAAACTGCCCCATCATGAGTCCTCTCCATGGGGTGCAGTCCTTCAGGAGCAGACTGCTCCAGTGTGAGTTCCCCAGGGGGTCACAAGTCCTGGCAGCAAACCTGCTCTGGCGTAGGCTTCTCTCTCCACAGACTACAGGTCCTGACAGGAGCCTGCTGCAGCGCAGGCTCCTCATGGGTCACAGCCTCTTTCAGGCATCCACCTGCTCCGGCCTGGGGTCCTGCACAGGTCACAGGTGGACATCTGCACTCCTGTCACCTCCATGGGCTGCAGGGGGACAGCCTCCTTCACTGTGGTCTTCACCGCAGCTCAGGGGAACATTTGCTCTGGTGCCTGGAGCACATCCTTCTCTCACTTCTTCACTGACCTTGGTGTCTGCATGTATTCTTACTGTCGCTCCCAATTGTGATGCAGTTCTTTTTCCCTGCTTCTTAAATGTGTTTTCCCAAAGGTGTTCCCATCATCACTGATAGGCTCTGCCTTGGCCAGCGGTGGGTCCATCTTTGGAGCGGGCTGGCATTGGCTCCATCAGACTTAGGGAAAGCTTCTAGCAAATTCTCACAGAAGCCTGCCCTACAGCCCTCTCCACTGCCAAAATCTGGCCAGGCAAACCCAATACAGTGAGGCATAAAAAATTCTTTTCTGCTACAAAGAGATGAATTGTATGTGCAAAACCTCAGTGTAAGAGCTAGGCCAAGAAGAAAATGAGCACAAGGAGCTATAAAGGAACTTTATTACTTCACATTTCATAAGTACTGACTAGAAAATTTCAGCTAAATGATGTTCCTGGGTTAGAATGTGTTGATGAAACATTATACATTATTGGACAAAGAATGGTTTTTCCATGCCGTGTAATGTCATATCTTGACCACACATTCTTGCTCATACACAGTAGAAAGAGTTAAAGCTTATTGGTTTGGCATTCATTCTAATCTAACCTCTTGTGGTTTTGGCTATCTTTTCTTATTCTTGATGCATCATTATCTAGAGTTGGGAAAAGAAGAAAAATTGTTTCAGTGACTTTTTTCCCCCCTTCATTTGGCCAGTTCTCAAGGGCCAGTCTGAGTGTCACATTTGTTCTGTCCGTGGCTGCAGATTTGAGATCCAGTTAACACAGATGCTGCAGGTTTTGTCTACTTTAGAATCCTCTGAAGACGTTAATAAGCTGCAAAATATTAGAACATGCTCACTTTTGATCGGATTGTTTTTAATAGCTCATTAGAAATGAGAATATTTTTGTCTGGCATTGTAGAATTACAAGAAAACTGAAACCTACAAAACTCATTCTATAAGTAATTTACACTTAGTCTGTGTAAGTTATACTATGAGTAAGTGTGCCCAGTGCCTCTCTTCTGGCAGGGAAGATGAGTGTTAGAGCCAGTTTCCATCTTTTCCTTCTAACAAAGACAAATATACGTGCATGGTTATTCACGCAAGTGGTTATTTCTCCTTGATAGAGTAGACTCTTTGTAACTGAAACTTCTTGCAGGAAATCACTTGCTAAACTACAAAAATTTAGTTTGGTAACCATTTTGGTGGGAGAATTGTTTTTTCATTATATGAGGTTAGACCCTAAGTCTATATTCTTGAATTGAATGTCCAGTGAATATCACAATAGACATAGTAAATTATAGCACATACCAATTACTGCTGTATTTTTTGGGGGGTTAATGGTAGGTGATGACTCTCTTAACAAAAATATTGCATTTAAAATTTTGTATTTCAGTGTACTCAAACTTGTGGAGATGGAATAAAGACAAGACTGGTGATTTGCCAGCTTCCTACTGGCCAAATGTTGGGTGATCAAAACTGTGAAATTCTAGACAAGCCACCTCATATGGCACAATGTAATGTGCATTCTTGCCCTGGTGATGTTTCATGGCATCGGGGACCATGGAAATCGGTACGATAGTATTCACTAATATTTTTCACTTTCTTGATCTTTCTGTCACTCTATTTCCCCTTGCCTTTTAAAAGTTATATTATTATTTTATTTGATAACAGTGAAATAATAATGCATGTGTAATACAGCCTATGTGGTTTTATTAAGCAATTGTTCCTGCAATCATTGAATTAAATGGGAAAAAGCCATTTACTTCAGTGGGAACAGTCTCATGCTCTGTAAAACATCATAGGGAATATTTTGAAAAGTACTAGGAACCATCATAGCCAATAGAAATACCTGACAAGTGGTTCTATTTCAAAGGGTTATGATTTGATCTGGGTTTAAATTTAAAAATATATGCTGTAATTTATACTGTAGTATTATCTACATATTTATATTTGAAAAAAGCTTTTTAGTGCATAACTTTTTTCTAATAGTATATATAAGTATAAAATAACTCAAACACATGTATATTACACTCTGTCATCAAACATTTTACTCCATATTACGTGTACATTTGTGTATAAAAGTTTATATTTGTGGTTTTAAAACAGTGACTAATTAAAGCTGTCTATGTATAATTATGTATGTAACTATAATATGTTATTGTCTACATGTCACTGTCTATTAATATGTAAAAATGCCTACAGTAATCACCATTAATCCTTTAAAATTGCTACTAGCAGATTATTAACATACTGAAGTAATCATAGAAAGCTCTACAGTATAGAGTACATTATATTTCCCAAGCTGTAAATTTGACAACAGTATTTATTATTGTGCTCGAATCTAAGAAGAGTAATGGCAATTAAAGGAGATTGGATCCAATTTTAGATCCATTGAAATCAGTTGAAAACCTGTCGTTAACATCCCTGGAAGATGGGCTAGGACAAAATTTCTGTTTTATTTTTTTTTGTTAATAAAATTATGTAATTTGGTTCTTTGCATTAATATGTAACCATTTTAAAAAATATTGCCCAATTTCAACTTTAAATAATGTATTAGTGTTTACATAATATATTCTAATTTGTTGCAGATAGACTTCAAAATGAAAGTTAGAGTTCTTAATGTACCACAGTTATCTCTTTCTTCCACTTTGCAAAACAGTTTGGGTATGTGCTTAACAGACACCAGAGTATCTTGTTAAGCCATTAGCCGAATAATTAGTGGTGACTTGCTAATATTAATTTACGTACTTCAGGTGCTGAAGAGACAAGCAAGGCTTTCAGCACACATTTGCCTTTGAACTCCAAATTTATTTTCCTTTTAGATTGGAAGTTATTCACAGCCTGATCGTTGCCTGAGTGGTGTAGCTTGTCGTGCATCAATAGGTTACCTGTAAGCTGTTGTAATGTATTGTCAGTGTTACGTATGGCTTGGACTTGCGAAGATTTTCATGTTGGGTTATATCACAGTTGATATAAAAAGCCATTTTACTCCTTTGAAAACAAATTTGAGAATGGAATCTGGTTATAAGCAAGTTTGTGGCTTCCTATGGGATTACAAGCTCTGTTATTCAGTAATAATTTTAATTTCATCACACTGTCCCACGGTGTGGTGCAGAAGCAAATGTAGCAGATTTGGTAAATAAAAGCAGGCTCACATATTAAATATACTGTCACTTTTCAGTAATTTAGCTAGTCTGAACGCTGCCCACACACAAACTTCAGTTAATTTTTGTTTCTTTTTCAATAGAGCTAAATAGATTGATTGAAGTCAACTATTATGAAAGAGCAGTGAAAGCTTTAGTCACAGAAATGCTGTTGTAGTCCAGCACAAGCTGCTTTATTCAGCCTTCACCCATGGGGGCTTGACCAGTGATGTAACAGTTTGGCACTAGGTCAGGGCTCTGCTTTTCTTACACCTTCCCAAGCACACAGTGTGCTATGATAGAGGGAACTGGCAACAACTTGGACATTCTCTGGAGGCTGATGACATCGAGCATGTCACATCTACACTTATTCCCTTTTCTATAAAGACAGCAAGAACCAGATGAAACGCTATTTATAGTTTTGATAAAATTATGGAGTAATATTTTTGTATCTGGACAGCAGTGCATTGCACTTTTGGATCTGCTAGTGAGATTCCGGTGGCAACCCTTAAGCAGAAAACAAAATGCAAGGCTTTGCCCTTGCAATGTAATTTGCCATACTAGATTCTGCTGTATTTACTTCTAGCATTTCTGGCACAAATGTAACGCATGGAGAGGGTGAGTAAAAGGAAGGGAATTTCTAAACAATTACTTTACCTGGAACAACTCCTTGGCTTCCTTGAATATTGGCTGTCTCTCTGGCCGAGCCAGTTCAGAAATGGGTGGCAAAATTGCTTGAAAAACCTTTTCCTCATTCTGATGTAGTCTTGTCTAAACCATGTCTGAATTAATCACTTTGCTCAGGGATTATTCTAGCTTTTACGTAGCTAGATATTTTTCTCTTGGATTTTTATATTCCAGCAGAAATAGATTCAGAAAAAGTCAGATTAACTAAGACTAATTTGGAATCCTGAGTGAAGAACCTGATCCACCGTGTAGAAGGATTGTTCTAGTCTGTCCGTTGTCAGTGTCTTTTATGCTCTCTTCTGTACTCGGGCACTCGAACTTCTTGCACTGGCTGTCACTCTATATTTGAGGATAGAAGACTTTTAGCCTTACCTCACTTTCAGTTTTTGATTCATTTTACACAATGTAATTAAAAGGAAACTTGTCTTGTGAATGCCCCCTAGGGCAGTTTCAAGGAAGGCTTTGTTTATGATTTGAAGCCAGAATGCTGGTCGATGCTTTCTGCACTTTTAGCAGCTATGGGCAGTTACGCTTTGTAGTGTCCGTCTCTGGCTGCTGGAGCTGACTGTTATAAAACCTGAAGGCTGTGTCCCCTGCTGTTGCCAGTTTCTGCAGCTATCCAAAGGGATGTGAGGCAAGTAAATCTCAAGTTCTAAAGGCTCGTACCATGCCAGGACATTTTCTCAGAATATCATGCATATTCAGAAACTTTGAGTCTATGAATCTTTGACAGTTTAATTCAGTCCAGAATTTTCATATCATGATATGCAAGCCAATAAGATGCTCTGAAGTTTTACAGGGAGGATGGCTAGGAAACACTCCCTTTTGCCTGTAACTTGAATTTGTTTGATGTGGAAGTTGTTGAGAGACTGACAATCTTTTTAAAATATAGCTTATATATTCTCTCTTAGTTTTGTACAAGTTTATAAGGGAATCTCCTTTAGTAAGAACTGAATCATGCTCATCTTTGTTTTCCTGCCTTTTTATCAAAACCCAAAGGAAATGGAGTGGATTTATTCCCAGTCTGGGCATCTTGCCTTGTTTTTCAAGAATAGCAGTGTCAATTCTTAAAGTAAATGAGGTTTATGTACACATGCCTAAATTCAAATGTTTCCGTTTGAAACGTTTAATTTCAAGATTTCATTGCAAGTTGGCATGTATCTAGGTATGCTACCTCTTTTTTGATATACAAAAACAACAATACAAATTTATATATTTTCATATATACATATTTATAATGTATTTATAAGTTGAGTAATACTTGATGTAAATATAGCTGCTTATTTTAATGGAGTTGCACTAACAGTAAATTTGGCCCATATAGCTTGGATATTTTTCTTTTAGACTACGCTACTTTCGTTGATGAAGAAGGGATTGAGGCAATGATCCAAAACTTCATGAAAGAATGAATAAATTACAAGCTAAAAAGTATGGAAGCCATATGTCACATTATATAACATCAAGAAAAATTCCATAGCATTCTGACAGCTGGCTAAGAGTACTCTGTCTTAGTATAGATTTTTATTATATCCCTTCTTTCCATGGAGCATTATTAGGATTTTGTGTTTACTCGCTGCAGTACGATTTCTGGTTTGTTGTATTAGTTGTCATCAGAGTGGTTCAGGGTTTCTGACCCTAATGACAGAAAATTGTTTTTTACTTAGGTCATGAAAAAAGAGAGTATTAGACATTCAGAAAGATACCCCTAGGTTTTAAAACTGAACCATAATGATGAGGTTTAGCACTTTTTGTTGTAGAATAATCTATCTTGAGTTGCTTTTTTACTTTCGATACTAAGCTTTTTTTCTTTCAACAGCATTTCCTATATCCACATGCTTTCGTATTCTTTGCCAAATAGTTTTCCCTTACCTGACAAAAAGTTATGTGGGAATATAATCATAACAACAGTTAGTTGGATCAATGATTATGTTTAGATATAAGAAAGCTTCAGATGCATATTCAATCTTGCAAAGCTTTCATGTAGGCCCCACTGTAGTGGCTATACTAGAGAAAAAAATATATTTTTTTAGCAGCATTTGGCTGGAAAATATTTTGACACACAGTAGCAAGTTAGGAGATTTCCAGTGCCAAAGCCCTGACCCGACACCTGGGCAAAATGTGTAATGTGATCATATGTTTTATTTACTCTTCCCTTTGCTGTTCAACAAGTGATAATTCTTTTACTTGTCTAGTGAGCTTTTCTTAATAGAGGGTTTTTATGATGCTTTCACCGCAAGGATTGTCTTTTACTGTGAACTGAAGGTTCCCCTTTTTGTCACAGTTTCTTTTAAGATTTTAATATTTATCTCTTCATTGAATAGTCGTATCTTCCTTTCGAATCTCTTTTTCTATGCTTCTTAGGTTATTGCTGCACAATAGAAAACCAGTGTAAGTTTCTCAGAATTTCTCGTACATACATGCTTTTATTGTGCTGTGTACCTTTCATTTTATATATTTTCTTAAAGGTTTTATGGAGTGTGAGAAGGAATTACACTGGAGGAATAAAATAGACTATTCATATATGGGAAGACATTAGCTTCCATCTTTACATAGTGAGGAAATTTTATTCACATTTTTGGATGACGAGGATTTTGATATATTTAGGAGTTTTAGTCTTGGTCCTCCATAGTTTTTCATTTTTTACCAAAAGCCTTGGAGACCCAGGTAGCCAAACAGCAAGATCCCTTCTTCAGTAGTTGGTGGTAGTAGTTGGAACTTTTATATTTCATTAGAGCTTTCATTCCTGTGTGGGAGCAACCTAAATTTTATCAGAGAGACTTTTTAACCAGGTGTGTCACAACTTGAAATATGTATTTGCTTCTCATCCTTTCTTGTTCCTTTAGGGAGAATACATAGCTGGGTTACTGAACCAACTTTGTAACGGAGTGTTACTTAAAGATCATTGGCATAGTCTTATTATCAGGTAAATCTTCCTGGCACATTTGAAACCAGCTGTCTTATTGCACACGTGTCTTAACCTGGATGGAGGCAGCGCAGGAAGCTGCTGGAACTTGGAGGCAGCAAGTATTGCCACAGAAGCAAACAGTGATGCCCTTGCCCTGTGCCATCCCCAGATTTACATCGAACGATCACACTTTCTGAGATGTCCTAATTTCCTCATCTGGACAGTTTCACATACAGTCATTGTAAAGCTTTGTTGCTAAACATTACCAGTTAGAATTCAGAGGAAAGTTAGGTCCATCATTTCATTAAGTTTTACAAGATTTTATTTTCTGTTAGATTTTCTTGAAAACATTGACATTTGGAATTTTATTTGAATACTAATGGAAGAGGATTTATACTCTATAGAGTGAGTTAATTGAAATGCAATCATTGGCACTTTGTTTTCTGGCATTAATTTTCCTAGCACATTGGGTTTCCTGCTCTTTTGTGTTTATATTGTGAATTGAGGTATGATACATCCAGTTCTTCTCAAAGTTAAGACTTATGAAGAACTTGTCCTAAAACTTTAACATATACCAGTTATGAAGTCAGATAATAGATGTAGAATTATTTTTCTTAACTACTTTAAGGTTTTTATAGATGCTTTCTGTAATTAAAGGGAACCTAGATCAAAAGTGGGCAGACACAACTTTCCCAACAGTAGTACTTGTGCAGAGTGTGTTTTTGCTGTTCTAACACTATTAAAAGAGAAAAACACTGACAACAGACTAGTCATGTCAATTCTACTTTGTTGTTAGTTAAGAAATTGAGTATCAGACGAGTGTTCCACTAACTGTTCAAATTACATGAAAAAAGAAGTCCCACAAAACTACACTTTAATAATGTCAGTTTTTCTGAGTTCTTGGGGAACAGTCTAAATCTGCTTGTGCTGGGAGGTCTTTATGGTCAACGATGCAGACAAGTTATACTCTGTTTGTCTGAAATACAGATGAAATAATTATTTTCTTCACTGATTTGTATTTAATTTCATAAGTATGATGAGTGCATCAGCTCATCTTCTAGTTTACCTTTAAGTGTCAAAAAAATCTTTTTTTATTACCTAATGCCCTTAAGACACAAAATGCAATATTCTTTAAAGTGGCTATTTTTCTAGTTCTTTGGTTTTCTTTTTACTTGCTCCAGAATAATTTCAGTGTAATTCTGTCTTTGCATTCGTGGAAGAAACCTATTATTACTTTTAATGAATATAAAATGATTTTTAAAGAATTGACATCCCAGTCCCCTTCCAGTGTTGTTATTGCCAGGCATCCCATTGACTGCTGCAGGCCCAAACTTGCCTAAGTAAAATATTTATTTGTATTCATTTTAATGCAAAAAATCTTGCTATGTATGATAAGTGCCTTCACTCACTTTTTCTAATGTGTAAAAAGTATTTATATCTTTAAAGATAATCTTTTATATTAAAAGGGAATTCAGAATCAGTGAACTTGGTTTTCAAAACCAGCTTCAGGTTTTTACTTCTGCTGCTGCCTAATGTCGAACTTCAGAATACCTCATTACCAATACAGCACAGTTATTTAATATCCCACTGGCTGAAATCTTAACGTTAGCATATGCTATTCATTTTTTAAAACTGTGGAAATGGGGGGTGCCTTTTCAGAGATAACTGACAACATATGTCAGTACCCGAATAATGTCATAAACCAGACTTGGGATAGTGGATTTCATTTAGGGTAATTCTGATAAAAATGAAAGAAAATACTTGTTTCCAAAATTCAAAAACAAATATATGTGTACTGTTCATCAAGTTTAGAGGAAATTTCTTCATTTTGGTGTTATGTTGCCTGTATAGCTTGAAATAATAAATGTTATAATGTATGTGTGATAATTTAATTTAATGACTGTGACTTATGTCTGTGAAATACAATTGAATTTTAACCCTTCTCTTTTGTGCATGTTGTGTGGCTTTGTGTTTATATTTAATGTGTCCTTTATTGAGGAATGATGATGTTTAAAGTCTTTAAGAAAAATTAAAAAATAAAAATTTGGAGGTGTGGAATGGGAACTAACCACTTTACTGGAAGAGAGAAGTTTTTACCGTGGAGTAAGATTTGTGTTGCAGTGAACTTCATATGATCTTTTAGTGACATTGTTTTCATGAGGGGAGCTCTTATACTTGAACAGAAAAAACTATATAAAAATTCTTACTGATAAAAGCAAAAATTGATGCCATTGGACAAATGGACTGGCGTAGGTAGTTGGCACATGATCTTTGCTGAAAAATTTAAAGCTGTTGAACCTTTTGCTGGAGCTGTAATTTTATGGCTGAGTCCTGCTCTGACTTAGTCAATGACAAAAACCAGAAAACTGAGGGTCATAAGATAATGCTTAACTTTTGATCTCAGAGATATAGCACAATTTTTTGCATTCCTTAACCACTTTTGCATGAGCAGCTTTGCAGAACTTTCAGACCCTCCATTTCGAAAAAGGACAAGTAAGAGGGGAACATATTCAAAGTCAAAACAAACCCCAAGCCAGAGTATCATGGAAGGGCAAAAAACTGAGGTGGTCCTTAATACCGTTCCTAAAGACATAGAGTCACTTAATGAAAGGAATGTGAAGCTTCTTTTTTACAGTTAGAACTTTCAGAAATGATGAAGGGATCTGGGTGGTCAGATCCATGTGAAAACCATTCTAAACCGCCTGCATATATGTGGCAATTTTAAAAACCCCAGTCACAACTCATAAATCCTGGCTCAAAGTGGGTTTGAGACCCAAATCAATATTAAACATGTATTAAACGTATATTAAAATATTAACATTTCCTAACATTGATGAAGGTTAATACAGAAATATTTTGGTTACCTGGAATGGGTTAGGAAATGAAGGAAACGTTCCGCAGTTCTCCATTATGGGGGTTCCTAGTCCTTTCTTTGAAAACCAGTACTTGTGGGAGACTGGCGACTCCGCTGAGATTGACTGCTGTATTGATCTGTGTATGCTCGAGCGCTTTCACTTCAGTCAGAGCAGGATTGGGCACTTTTCCTGCT
>NW_009699586.1:35077-37920 GCF_000703405.1 Apaloderma vittatum
ATCACTCTTTCAGAAGCTTGCATGCATGCTCACATCTATGCATATGACAGTAATGTTGGAAAGATTTATCTGTAAGTAAATTGAAAATATACAGAAAAGTTGCTTAGGTTCAAACTTACTGGAATTCAACATGCGAAGGTAGGTGAGATGTTGTATTTCTTGTTACCTGAAATATACTCATAAACATATTTTCATGCTCAATTAATATTAAAAATAATTTGTGTTCTTTTTCTTAATTCTTTAGCTGATATTTAGTTAAGTGTCATAGAGTTCTATTTTTATATGCTTCTAAAAAGTTTGGAACATTTCTGACAATATTGTATGGTTCCAGTATATATTGGTTTATATTTCCAGTTTAATTTAAAGTTTGAATACAAAACCTTAGCTTTTAATCAGTTGAAAAAGTGATACTTTTTATAGAGCAGACAGACACACAGAGCTCATGTGTTTGTTATTCCTTTAATTATTGAGCTACTATTTTGCTGCTGCTAACATGTTTAAAGATGATAAATCAGAGATTGCAGTTGCTGGGATCTGGGGTTTCTTCTTATATTTAGGTTTTCACAAACTTGGCTAGAACTAATTGGTCTGCCATTGTAAGACTTTAATTATTTTTGTAATTGGTTAATTGAAAGGACCCTATCTCTTAAGATGAAAAAGAAGAATCCATAAAATAAAATTTTAAATTATGAAAGGAATATGTAACAAATGTTTCTTTTTCTCTGCAACCCCTTTGATTGTGCAAATCTAGCTCCCACATCAGAGATACTCTATCATGTTAAAATATGGTCCAACTTTTATTGAAAAGACCTGTGAATAAAATGTTACTCTCAAGGGGCAAACACGACTTTTCAGTGAGAATGGAGATTATGTTATTCCTATGCATTTTTCAGTTTTCCCAAGAGGCAGGAGGCTATCCTCCCTGTGATTCTGTCTGTTAAACTGTGTCTGGTCGTTGGAGGCAAAAAGGGATTCACATTGGTTTGCTGTTTGTTTTTTGAGGAGGTTTGTGAACACAACTGCTGTTCTCCATTTGGAAAACATGTCCGGAAATTTATCTATTTTTTGAAAACAGAAACAATCCCTTGCATTTCTTTTGCTCACACTGGATTTCCCTGAGGTCTCCGATTTCTGATGCTACTGCCCTTCTTCCTTGATGCTTGTGCTTTACTCACTGTCTCCAGTGCTGCTGCCATCATGTAATTGCTTAAAGGTGCTACTAGTGTTACATGACTGTGGAATAAAGATGAGACTTGCTGAAGTCTGGCCAAGTCACCAATTTGATGCCTGCAATGGTGTAATGGTAAAAGTGTCTGTGTACCAAATACTTCCGAGGAGGTGTTGAAGGCAAAGAGCAAGATTGCTGCTGAGTCTTGTAAATTTGACACAAATGTATAGTTGTAGATTAAGATTTTCAGAAAGACCTAGCTCTGTTCCTGTTTGCCACTTATTCTGAAAGGAAAGGTAAGGCAGAACTGTCTGTTGTGGTTTATGTTGTTTGTTGTGAGTTGGGGTTTTTTTTCAGTTTACTACTGTTCCTGGTTTTTTAGTAGTGATTTGCGTAAACCATCTCTCTGTTGTACATATCATTCAACTGAAAGATGATAAAAGTTGGATACACATATCAGATATGTGTACCTCCAGGTATGTACTCTTCAGAGCTACTGGAGAGAGTCCAGCACAGAGCCACTAGGATAAGGGGACTGGAGCATATCCCATATGAGGAAAGGCTGAGAGAGCTGGGTCTGTTTAGCTTGGAGAAGAGGAGGCTCAGGGGGGGAGTCTCCTCAATGTTTATAAATATCTAAAGGGCAGGTGTCAGGTAGAAGGGGCCAGACTCTTCTCAGTGACATCCAGTGACAGGACAAGGGGAAATAATCACAAATAGGAAAACAGGAAGTTCAACCTAAATATAAGGAAATACTGCCCAGAGAGACTGTGGAGTCTCCATCTTTGGAGACTTTCAAAATCTGCCTGAATCTATGGAGCCAGATGGGGTACATCCTAGAGTATTGGGAGAGCTGACAGAGGTTTTCAGCAAACGCCTGTCCATCATTTATCAGCAGTTCTGGCCAACTGGGGACGTCCCAACTGACTGGAAGTCAGCCCATATAACACCCACCTATAAGAAGGGATGGAAGGATGATCCAGGAAAGGATGATCCAGGCCTGTTAGCTTGACTTCAGTTACAGGAAAGCTGATGGAGCAGATCATCCTGTGTTCCATTATGCAACACATGCAGGATAACCAGGTGATCAGACCCAGTCAGCATGGGTTTATGAAGGGCAGGTCCTGTTTAACAAACCTGATCCCCTTCCATGACAGGTTGACCTGCTTGTTGGATGAAGGAAAGGCTGTGGATGTTGTCTGCCTTGACTTTAGTAAAGCATTTGACGCTGTTGCCCACAGCATTCTCCTAGAGAAACTGACTGCTCTTGGCTTGCATGGGCACACGCTTTGCTGAGTGAAAAACTGGTTGGGTGGCTGAGTCCAAAGAGTTGTTGTCAATGGAGTTAAATCCAGTTGGAGGCCGGTCACAAGTGGTGTCCCCAGGTCTCAGTACTGGGGCCACTGCTTTTTAACATTTTTATCAATGATTTGGACGAGGGGATAGAGTGCACCTTTAGTAA
Source organism: Apaloderma vittatum (assembly GCF_000703405.1). Lineage (NCBI taxonomy): Eukaryota > Metazoa > Chordata > Aves > Trogoniformes > Trogonidae > Apaloderma > Apaloderma vittatum. The sequence goes on from NW_009699586.1 coordinate 37,708, forward strand.
GTTTGCAGACAACACCAAGCTGAGTGGAAGCGTCAATCTGTTTGAGGGCAGAGAGACTCTCCAGAGGGATCTGGATAGGCTCGATCACCAGGCAAAGGCCAACTCCATGAAATTCAATAAGGCCAGATGCCGGGCCCTGCGCTTCAGCCACAACAACCCCCAGCAGCGCTACAGGCTTGGGGAGGAGTGGCTGGAGAGCTGCCAGGCAGAGAG
>NW_009699586.1:38136-38682 GCF_000703405.1 Apaloderma vittatum
GGCCATTGAGATGCTGGAGAGGGTCCAGAGGCGGGCTACCAAGCTAGTAATGGATTTGGAGGATGTGTTGTACGAGAAACAACTGAGGAATCTGAGGCTGTTTAGCCTGGAGAAGAGGAGACTGAGGGGAGACCTTATGACTCTCTTAAAACTACTCGAAAGGAGGTTTTATCAAGGCGGAGGTTGGTCTGTTCTCCCTATTGACGAGTGATAGGTTAAGGGGAAATGGCCTTAAGTTGTACCAGGGGAGGTTCAGGTTGGATGTTAAGAAGAATTTCTATAATGAGAGGTTGTCAGGCTGCCCAGGGAGGTGGTTGAGTCACCATACCTGGAGGTAGATGTTGCATTGAAGGACATGTTTAGTGGTGTTCCTAGGGCTAGGAAAAGGTTAGACTCAATGATCTGGAAGGTCTCTTCCAGCCGAAACTGTTCTATGATTCTATGAACATGCTCCCGTGTGATCTACTCTAGGTGAATCTGCTCTGATAGGGCAGTTGGACTAGATGATCTCCAGAGGTCCCTTCCAACCCCTAACATTCTGTGATT
>NW_009699586.1:38696-56863 GCF_000703405.1 Apaloderma vittatum
CAGGAATGCTGGTTGTTCCCTCCCTTCCAGCAATTAATAATTTTATACTTCTTATTGATTTTTAATTATACTTCTCATTGTTTTAATAGATATTAATTACAATGATAATTCTGCTAGAATGAAGGCTGATGGTGAAGTTCTTAACAGAGGCACATGCAGACCCTTCAGTGACACTTAAGACCTGCACAAGAGGTAGCAGAGTTTGCCATGTGGCTGCCAAAAGGAGGCAGAAATACCTATTGTTTTTCTGATTCTCAGATGGTAACCAGATGCAATGGGTTCAAATCAAGAGCAAGTAAGGCATGAAAAATAATGATACAATTAGATTTTTATTGTAATTGAGAGATGAAATAGAGCCTATAAAGGAAGTGTTAAATGAGATACCAAATGTGATGTCATTACTGTTGGAGAACATATTAATCATCAACTCATGAAATTGTGATTATTATTTTTACGTTTTCAAAAATATCAAGCAGACATTAACAGAAACACAAAGTAGCTTCAATTAGTGCAAGGTTTGTTCTCGCATCTCACTAATGCTGTTGTATAGCGGTGTTATCATGCCTGGCACTGGTAGATGGTTCTCCTTTAGGTTACTGTTGTGTCTAATAGTGAATGACCTTTTCTTCCAGGGAAGCTGAAACCTGAAAGAAAGTAGTATCTAGGGGACAGATCACAATAACTGAGCCTGATTTTGGACCCTGACTCAACTACTCGAGTTCGTTAAAGTATGGTATTTCATTTTCTGTGAAGAATTTCCCTCTTTATCTTTTCTTGTACTTTTGCCAGTGTTCTGTAAATTTCATTTTCCTCTTCCAATGTGCCACACAACTTCCTGTCAACACCCGCGCTAACATCTCCGTAATCTGTGTGAAGTGGCTTTGGCACAACATGGAATACAGTATAATTGTTCTCTAATGCCTTGGATTACAGAAAACGGGAAGATGGTAGTCTCCTTCCTCTGTGCCATGTTGACTTATTCTTCTCCAAAATTTGAAACAAGTTAGGTTCCTTGTCATGAAACTTGGACTTGAATATTGCTTGAGCCCACATTTTCCTTTCTGAATTATGTGATTAATATTCTTTAAGCTTCACAGTGAACTTTCATAAAAGGCTTTTGTTTTATTTATCAGTTCTCAGACCCCCTGAAGCTTGAGATTTTTACCTGACGTCAGGAATTTTCACTCTTTATAGCAGCAGAGTGCTCAGGACACCTCTGAACAAGTCAAAGAACACTCTTTAGAAAGAAAAATAATAGATCTTTGTCTAGAAGCTAAATCTTGTCCCTTGTAAATTATTTACAAATTATTTACAATTATTTACAAAAATATTTATTGTAAATTGTGAATTATTTATTTCTTAAAATGAAGAGTACTAAGAGTAAAAATTTTTAGGAAAAAATAGAAAATGCAGGAAGAGTCATTATATAATACATAAAGTATGATCAGTCATTTACAGAAAAAAAGTTTCTGAAAGTTTCTTTTTCTTTGGGCACTGAATTATTTTCTGAGCGTGCCCTTGAAAAGGACTTGAGTATAACTGAATGTCCACCAGGATCTAAAGATGTAGGTAGTGTAAAATCCATAACGTACAATGCTAAAATAACTTTGACAGCTTTAGCAGCTCTGTTGTTCTTGTGCTACTGTAATAGCTAAAAGCTTGTTGAAAGATTTGATTGTGCTGTGTGCACTATATAAGTAAAAGAAAGAGAAGACTGCTGACTGGAAGAGCTTAAAGTTTCATTATGAGATGTATGTAGACAGGCTGGGAATACACAGCACAGTGAAGCCTGGCTGAGTATCATGGTACGTGGGGTGCAGAGAGTGGTAGCAACCTGTTTTTCAAATGCTCTGTAGTTGGCATCATAGAATCACAGAACGGCCTAGGCTGGAAGGGACCTTAGAGATCATTTTAATCCAGCCTCCCTGCCGCCAGGGACGCCACCTCTCGGCTGGATCAGACAACACATGGGGACCGAACGGGAATCGACCCCGTGACCTTAGCGTTGTTAGTGCTACGCTCAACTGACTGAGCTAACCGGCCCCCTCTGCGAGGCTTTAAGCAGTGATGGGCAGAACAGTGGTGGTGTTCATCATGAGGAGGAACAACACAAGAGGGCTTTCAAAGAGGGATCTGGTCATCTGTTTCACTTGTGCTGAGCCTGGGGTAGTGCTTTAAGATGTCAGAGATGGGCCAAATGGAAATACTTACTCACGGATCTAACTAGAATGAATAAATGAAATTTCATGGATGATCGTTAAGTTGAGTTTCAGGGGTTTTGATTTTGATTTTTCCAACAGCTGTAGGGAGCACAGTTGTTCATCTGCCATCCAGGCAGATTGCTGCTTTGCTGTAAGGCCTCCCTCACTAAAGCTACTGCCAGCTGCACAGGACAAAAAATTTCAGACCATGTGGTAGCAACTTTAAATATTGTCTAAAATTCTCTTGTTACATCAGTAGAGTTTGACAGCTGCAGACATGAAATCAGTTTACCTTCAAGATCTGTCTTGATGGTTCTGACTTTAATATAATGGAAAGTTTTGTTTGGGTTGTGTTTGTTTTAGTCAGGATGTCTTTATTCTTAGGAGCAGTACATCAACAGTTTCATAGTAGGTTCCGTATCTGTCTTCTCGTAGTGGTTTTACGTTCATGTGATCTGCATCAATCTAAAATCTGTCTTGAATCCTCTTTATTTCTTCTTCATTCCTACTTTTTCTATGTATGTGTAAGTAGTTTGTCATTTATGTCAGCCTATTAAATAGGTATGTTTCAGCATGCTTTGAAAATAATTATTCAGATGTTTTCTCTTATCCTTCAGATGGAGGTTGAAACGAAGTTATTATCTTAAAAAAATCTGACAGTGGATTTTTTTATGGAGTGCAGAGTACTCAGTCCTGTCGCAAAAGCATGGCTATGGACAGTGGACAGGTTAGATGGCCTTAAAAGGGCCGCTGCTGCCTCTTGCTGTTCTCAGCTACCATGTGCAGGCTGTTAGGTCACTCCAGAGTCTCCTACACCCACACTGGGATTGGTTTGGAGGGCACTGGTGTATTCCTCAATACCTACCTAGAAGCCCTGGAAACCAGCAGATGGATGGTGGAAACTTAGCATGGAAACTTAGCTTCTCACCCTGTTGTGCAGCCAGATACAAAGCGAGACAGAAAGAAAAATGTACAAGTGCTTTTTGGGCTGTCTTAGAGAAAATTATTTCTCCTTCCTTTTGTTGTTGAAAGGAGTGGAATTAAGAAATTTCAATATTAGGTGATGGTACTGGCTGTCGATGATGATAGTTGGAGTAGATTGTTCTCTGGTTTCCATTCCACTGAGAGCAGTAGGTAGTGGCACTTACTCTGCATGAGGGGCATCCTTCCTGAGCTGCTGTGCTGAAGAGAACAGCTTCCGAAAGGCAAATTTGCTGTCATGAAAAACAATGAGAGAATTAACCTTTAAGGCAAGTTTTCTTTATAAAAGTCTATTATGTATTTTACTTCAAATTTACTGGGGTTTTTTTATTAATTACAAATAATTGACCTGAAATTGTTGGGGAGGAAAAATGGTCTTCAAACTGAAGATTTTGACGTAACACTGTAAATAAGTTTAACTCAGAACAGTACTTTTACTTGAAAATTATATGAATACAGAAGAGATGTTTTCCTAAGTGCTGTAATTTTGATGGAAACTGATTTATGTATAAAAATAGATGATACCTTCTGGATTAATTTTAGCTCATTGTTAACTAGGAAAACATGATTGTTACATGCAGAATCTAGCTATAAATAACTCAAATGTTAAGTATTGCAATGGAAAGGGGGATCCAGTCAGAGTAAGGGGAATGGCTTTCTTCATGTGTTAGAATAAAGAGTCTCTGAAACTCTTGAGCCTACCTCCATGTCTGCTCATAGAAATATCCCTGCAAGGCCCAGCAGTACTGTTGCTTATATTGGATGGAGGAGGATTTGGGGATAAAACTTAATTTCAGAGGTTGTAACAGGTTTTCTCAATAATTTGCATGAGGGAAGGTAGTTGTGGAATCATGAGCCATTCAGGCTTAGCAAGGTATCAGAAAGGATTTCAGACAGCTCTAACAAGTTCATGGAGAATTCAGTCCTGGATAGCTAATCCAGATTTGTATTTTTGTAGGTGATAGTTGCAACAGCTAAAAATTATGGCTTCTTTAATGGCATAGAACTGGCACCTTGCACTGTGAAGTCTCACTGTAGAGCTTGAAAAGAAGAATATCCATGTTTTTGACATCTCTCTCTGCTTAAAGCCTGGAAAAGAACAACCGTTAAATATCAAAATTACCTGTTTGGCTTAGAGAGCTGTGAATAGAGCATGCATTACTGGGTTCTCTATACCTGCTTTGATCTTCAGATGTGCTACGGTACCTCATAGCATGCTTTTCAAATAGTTTTGACGAGTCCAGCAGCATGAATATGGAGATTTACCCCATGTGACTGACTTTGGGGAACCATTTGTCAGTGTCAGGGGAGCCAAAGCTGTGCTGTAGACCGAGCTTTGCAAAGTGTTTCCAGGATGATGCTTGTGTTGCACTGAGACACTGGCACAGGTTGCCCAGAGAGGTGGTGGAAGCCCCATCCCTGGAAGTTTTTAAGGCCAGGCTGGATGGGGCTCTGAGCAGCCTGATCTAGTGGGGGATGTCCCTGCCCATGGCAGGGCATTGGAAACTAGATGGTCTTTAAGGTCGCTTCCAACCCTGACAATTCTATGATTCTATGATTCTATGGTCTTACTGAAACATGGGGAGTGCTAGTTTCTCACCCTTCACATTTTGCTACACCAAAGGTCAGACAGGTTCAAGGGGTGCTATATTTCCTCATGTAAAGGCAACAGGCAGAGAAGAATTTGCAGTAACTGTTGAGGCTCTTTGGAGCTTTCTACAAGTAGACATTACTCAACAGTAATTCATCATCTTAAAAGAAAGGGACCTACTGAAACTAATGCAGCTCAGCTGGCTGTGCATTTGATCATCAGAAATATATTCTAGCTTGAGTTTTTAAAAAAAAATTACTGGGCTTAGAAATCCAGTCAAATAGTGTTATATCATCTAGGTAGTGTTTAGATCGGAGGGTAGTACTGCAGCCCTAGTGAGAATATGGTTCACACTTACAGCAAGGAAACGTATTTATTAGTAATTTATGTCAAAGGTCCTGTGATGTTTGCACTATGATTGCAAATATTACTACAGAATGTAGTTTTTGCTCTATATCTTATTTTCCAAATGTCATCTAGAACTCTGCAAAGTGGCAAGGCCACAAAGAACTTGGATCAAGAAGAACAGTACTGGGTATATTCTTTTTGGGTAGATGCTTTTTGTCATGGCATATTTTATCTCTACTGCTTCAGCTGATACACAGCAGAGTCTTGGATACCCCCTTGTAAAATCATGCAGACAGTTGGAGTGTTCAGAGGACAACAACATAGAATCATAGAATGGCATAGGCTGGAAGGGACCGTAGAGATCATCTAGTCCCACCTCCCCGTCATGGGCAGGGACGCCACCTCTCGACTAGACCAGGCAACACATGGGGACCGAGCGGGAATTGAACCCGTGACCTCGGTGTCGGTCATGGTTGTCAGCACCGCTGCTCAAACCACTGAGCGAACCAGCCCCCTAACATGAATGGTAAGAGATTTGGGTAAAGTGACAAATGAGGAAAGGCTGGGGTCACAGTGTTTTTTCAGGACCAAGTCTATAGAAGAATGGGCTGAATGAGGTATTCTAACATATAACACAATTCTGTGTCCGCTAAGGGTAAAATGAGAAGGAACCATCTTATTTAATAGTAAGAGAGTGTCATTAAATCCTAAAATAATTTTTTGAACTATAAAGATGATTATACAGTGGAAAAATGCATGCAAGGGAGGCTGTAGCATCCCTGTCATTGAAAACCAGACTGACGAACTGCTGTCAGGAGTTGCCCCATTGATGGGTTGGATGAAATCTTGGAGTCCTCCTTAGCCTGGCCTTCCTCCCTTCCATTGCTATAGCTGCAAAAGCACATATAGAAAAGTGGCAAAGGAGACCTACAGACTACAGCTGCAAGGAGGACTTAATCAAATCAAGATATTTTCTGAACACCAGAGAAATGTGATATAACACTAAGCTTTTGAAATGAAGTTGTTATACTTAGTGAAATTACTTTAAAGTATCTTTGGTGTAACACAGACTAATTTAGATATAACAGTAAATCATACACGTACCTCTTGGAATTCAATCCATTCTTTCTCAGGAGTGTTGGAATATTTAGTCTTTTGTAACAATGGTCCTTTCTGAGTGCTTGAGCTATTGGCAGAAGTGTTTGTACTTGTTTTAGTGAAGAGTTACTGACTCTGAATCAAAGAATTCAGTAGGACCTAATTACAGAATCTGTGTTGCTTCTTGATAGCCATCTGCATACTTTAAGGAAAGACAACTTTTTGAACACTTGCAGCTGAAACATTTCCATTTCATGCTCAAGCATTGTAAGGAACCCTGGGGAGATGCAACTAACAGGGAGGAGGCAGGCACAAGAAGAGCTAGTTCTAATATGGAAAATGAAAAGTTGAAGTAAATCTCAATTAAGCAACGTTCAAAGTAATGTTTTACTAGTGCCTTGTGCAGTAGTGGTGCCAGTCTACATCTAGCATAACTTCAAAAGAGCCCAAACAGACTTTGGGGCCAACCAGGGATCATCAAAATGCAGTTTGTCAGACAACTCAAGCAACTACTGTGTTTAACCGTGTAGGTTTGTAATTATTCTGATTCATTACGTAAATTTGACATTCTCTTTAAACTGATCTTCCTGTCCAGTCACAGAATTGCCTGGTTAAACACACACACACAAAAGAAAAAAACAGAGGAATAAAATACCTTTTAGTACTTGTACTACGATTTATCCATTTTCAGTGCTACTGTTGTAGAACCGCCTCAGTGGCAGCCCAGCTCCATCCATCTGCTTGCTCACTCTCCCCTCCTGTGGGATGGGAGAATCAGAAGGATAAAAGTGAGAAAACTCATGCATTAATAAAAAGTAATTTTAACAGGCAAAGCAAAAGCTGTGCCAACAAGGCAAGCAAAATAAGGAATTCTTTCATTACCTTCCATCAACTGGCAGGTGTTTATCCATCTCCAGGAAAGCAGGGATCCATCACACCTAACAGTTTCTCGGGAAGACAAAAACCATCACTCCAAATTCACCCCCTTCCTTCTTCCCCTAGTTTTTATTGCTGGACACAACATCACATGGTCTGGGATATCCCTGTGGTCAGTTGGGGTCAGCTGTCCCAGCTGTGTCCCCTCCCAATTTCTTGTGCAGCCCCGGCCTGCTCACTGGTGGGGTGGGAGCAGAGAAGAACTTGAATCTGTGTAAGTGCTGCCCAGCAATAATGAGAACGTCTCTGTATTATCAATACTGTTTTAGTCACAAACCCCAAACTTTGCACTGTACGAGCTACTGTGAAGAAAATTAACTCTATCCCAGCCAAAACAAGCACAGTTACGGTAGTGCTTTAAGTCACAGTCACGTTGCTGTGTATTTAATGTGAATACAAAGAGAAACTGTTTTATGCTTTCCATTTACTGATCTGTTTTTCAGCTTTCAAAGTGCACTGACTTACCAGCTCATGTGCACAGAACACTCCCTTGAAAGAAAAGCTTAAGAAAACTTAGAACATAATCCACCGATAACCCAAGGCCTTCAACTTTTCAATGAAATAATAACAATAGCAAAAGAATCAAACAGCTTTTAGTGAAACTCTGCATGGCAGCTGCAGAAAGAGCCTTAATTTGGTAGGAACTGATGCTGGCACGCTTGTCTGAGAGTTCGTCTGTGCTGCAGAAAGCATCAGGAGTTCTGTCAGACTGATCCTCACAGAACTTTATTACTATTTAAAAACCTCAAACAGATGAATCCTAGTTACCAGCATTATGGAATGACTTTGAACAATAGTAATCAAGTCCAGCTTTTTACTGTAGTTTTATGTTTTTTAAAGAACCTGACATATGGGAAATATTACTTTAGCCAGTGTTGAGACAAGTGCTAGAATTTCTGTGTAAAATGGTTACAGGATGATTTTTTCCACTTGCATGTTTTTTAAGAAATGTTCATATTTCTTCTGAGATTTGAAGTTCCTATAGATTTTTTTTGTACTTATGCAATCTGCAGAAAATATATGGAAAATGTCCTCTCCATAAGCCTCCAGCTGTGTGGAATGTCACACAAATGAAGTCCCATTGTAGATGTATTGAGCCATAAGGACTATGTTGTTCTTGTTTGAATTTGAATGGAAGGAGGTCAAGCAGCAAGAGAGTTAAATGTAGTTGCCCTTTCCCCAAGGGTTGAGCCGCAGGAATATTAGTACCAGAGCATCGCCTCAGGAATATTAGTACCAGAGCATCTTGTACAACAGGGTGGGCGCCAAGCTGTGAGAGGCTGTAGGTGATCTCATTCTAGTGGGGGGTTGGACTAGATGACCTTTAAAGGTCCCTTCCAACGCAGTGCATTCTGATTCTGTTCTACGATTCTATGACTCGGTGATCTTCAGAACTCACTTCCAACTCCTACCATCCTGTGATTCTGTGTGACCATATTCTACAGGTAGCATGTGATACTGTGTTAGGAGCTCCAAGGTGGAACACGGGCTTATGAAGGGCAAAACCCAGTCTTGTAAGAAATGTGCTGTGGGCTAGATGCACCAAAAGGACACAGTGTTCCAGAGCCCAGAACAAGGCCTTGTTCCTGTACAAGTGAGAATTTGATGCTTCTTCTGCATGATGCAAGGCTGAAAGCAAGACAGTCCTACAGGAGTCTTAGGTCGGTGTGTGCAATATGCAGGTTCCTAAGGAAAATGCTGATGGTAGGGATAGAGGTCAGTGCAAGATGCCTCCCTGTAAGCTGTGTTTAAATACCTGTAGCCACGTACAAGTCTCACTTGGGAATCTTCTCTGGAACCTGTATTTTTCATTCAAAGAAGCGAGCAGGAAGTATGCTCTTGCCCTTGCAGTAGAGTTAAAAGTATCACCCAGGCATTGATGAAAGCTCCTGATTCAGAATTTGAGAGCCTTGGTTTCTTTTCTTGGCTATTGGTTTTCTGTGCTGGAGGACAAGCAACTACTTGTCAGGAGTCTCCAATGAGAAGCTCTACTGGACAGGAGCTGTCTTCATTTCTCTTGCTGGAAGTGGGTTGCTCTCCAGTTAACACAGCTGAGCCTGCCTGCATCTGATGCGAAGGCATTCTGGGAGGAAACAGTCCCTTTAAGAACTATTTCTGTGTATTATCTAAGGTATGAAGCCAGAATATGTCAAATGTCAGTAGAATACTCTACCTACAGAATAATATACCCTCTTGAACTTTCCATTGATGATCCTGGATCATCTACATTCAGGGGGAGTGCCTTAGTTTTTTCACATGTTAAAGAAAAAAAATGAGAAGCATTTCTTTTTCTTTGGTCCCATTGTCATCTGTCAACGTGCTTTGTAATGTGCCTTTTTCACCTGCTGTGCACTCAGTGTACTCTTAGAGTAATTGCTTTTTTTTTCCAGCTTGTTAGTGGAAATAAAGGACAATCTGTTTCTGGGAGGTTGATCGTCCTTATGTGCGTGTAAAGCATAGAGCAGGTCAGTCTGTTAAAAGGATTGTGCATGCTTGTAGACTTAGGCTGTTTAAGGTCTTTGACTGTGGCTCAGGGGAGCTTAGATGCGTCTGTAACCAACGCATACAAAAGGTTTTAAGAGTATCAATCCTGAAATTAGTTACTTAAATTTTAACAAGATCCCATTGAAATTGTGAAAGGTCTGATCCTTAGAGTTATTTAGGTTTCTCTTCCTCACAGTGGTGGTGGTGGGAGATGCTCACGGCTCCAGATACAAGAATCTGGCCCTGTGAAACTGTGCTGAAGCAGGCAGGAGCTGCTCCACACAGTTCCAGGAGATGCAGTACCCCAAGTACCTGATTTGACCAAAGCTGCTTGGAGATACTTTTTAGTTTGGCAATGCACTTGTTGTTAACTTTGGGCAATTGTATTTAAGCAGAGATTTATAGCTCCTTGATGTGTGTAGGAGGACAGCTCTTTAAAGTAACGGGACCCTTCCTTCCTTTAGTGAAACAACAGGCTCCCATCGACCTGATGAATTAAACTTCTGTCTTCTTTATTGACTTAAGTGGAAAAAACCTAAGTAAGTCAACAATTTTAAAAGCTCTTAAGTTGAAAACCAAACTATTAGGATACTAGTGAATTGCCTCTTGCACAATTAAGTTTATTTTTTCAGTGTAAGACCTGTTCAACAGGAGGTTTAGATACATGTAAATATGGGATCAGATCTGGAGCTGGAGGAATATGTGAAAGAATAAGACAGCAAATCTATGTATAGAAATGCTTTCTCTCTATTTCTGGAGAATTTATAGTTTGTAAGGATTTAATGCATTTAAGATTTTTTTCAATGTAATCCCAACCTGTTAAACATGTCTTTTAAGTTTTTTTTTTAAATAACATAAACATGGAGTGAAAAACTCCCTGGAAAAAGTTATTTAAATGTGAATATAAGAGAGGGTAGATTTAGACCGGAGATAAAGAAGAAATTTTTTACAATGAGGGTGGTGAAACACTGGAACAGACTGCCCAGAGAGGTGGTAGATTCTTCATCCCTGAAGATATTCAAGGTCAGGCTTGATGAAGCTCTGGGCAACCAAAGACGTCCCTGCTTACTGCAGGGCAGTTGTGCTAGATGACCTTTAAAGGTACCTTCCAACTCAACACACTCTATGATTCTGTAATTTTCTTGGTATAATTGGCAACAATCTGTAACTTATTGTCTCTTACAGCAAGAAAAAAAATAACCAGATGAATTCTCCAAAGTTGCATTACTGGAAAGATAAACTCTGTTATTCTTAACATCTAAACGGGTACTTTCCTTTCTGGACTCCCTCTTCAGCTTCCCATATAAATTGATTGAAACCAAATGTGCATCATTTTAATTCCTGTATAATCGTACGCTACAAAATTCAGTAGAACATCTTTATGAAAGAGAACTGCATATAATCTCTTTATACAGGCAGTGCTTTGTAACTAAAAAAAATAGCTCATAATAGGCTAACTTAGCACACAAATCTTCAATTTCTTTCTTTAGAAGAAAGAATAGCACAAATTATAAAAACTAAATTAGGCCGTTTAAATATAAAAGATATGTAACTCAGTTGAGTTTGGACCAGTGGAGATTAAATTTAAAAAGGAAAAAAACCCAAAACAACAATAAAAAACCTACCCAAACCAACCAACCAACCAAAAACACAAAAAAAGGCCCAAGCTCAATTCCAACCTATGTAGAAGTAAAGGTGTAACATTGTATCCAATGAGTGGAGATACTGTTGGAAGATCATAGAATCATAGAATGGCCTAGGCTGGAAGGGACCTTAGAGATCATCTAGTCCAACCTCCTTGTGGGCAGGGACGCCACCTCTAGACTAGACCAGGCAACACATGGGGACCGAGCGGGAATTGAACCCGTGACCTTGGTCATTGTTGTCAGCACCACAGTCAAACCACTGAGCTAACCAGCCCCCTGATGTTTAGAAGATGTTTAGAAGACTGAGATGCAGGGTAAAAAATTTCTTAGCATATTTTATTGCTATTAACAGCCATTTGCCCCATATAATAAATCTTTCTGCACAAACTGTGCAAACAAACATGTACGTATACTGAAAAGTGTTGTCTTGGTACTTAACTTTGAGGGCAATGGGAATTTAAAGAGATTATTCTCTGCTGTGGTAGCCTCACCTCCTTGAAGTGGAGACTTCTTAGGACACTTTCTGTGGATGCAGTTCTCACTCTGGAATGCCATCACCAGGAGGGCTCTAGCTGACAGCCCTGTGGAGCCTAATATATCCGTCACAGGGGAAAGCCACCAAGGAAGGAGAGGCATGTGGTGCTTTCCTGACACATGGTGGGAAGAGGTTAAGTAATTCTGTGTTGCACTTCACTTACATCCTACTAAATAAAAAAGAAGAAACCTTCAAGTTTAGGAGTCCTTTATATCTACATTTTCTGATTAAAATTCCTGGAAAAGAAAGAAGAGAGAGTTGAATCAATTATCAAGATAATATCAGTATTCTAGTTTTCATGAGTACATGTTATCATGCCTGCTTTGATAATTAAATCCTCTGAATTCAGAGCTCAGTTTTCTAAATGGCTTTTATAGTGATATGGTTTGCAGAGTTTTAAGTTTTCTGACCTATATTATCATAGATAAAAGTTTTGGGTAATTTTTGTTGTCTTCCTATCTTAGAGTACTTTCTAAATTAATGAAACCTACATTGTAAAGATACATGAACAATATTCTAAAATGATAAATTTAAACATTTTGCTTAGAGCAAAATTATATAATTTAGAAACAGATGTTCTTCTTCACTGGAATTGTGTAGCAGACATCCAAAAGGCAAGCTGTGACCAAATCGGTACTCTTATCTTTTTGCAAATACAATTAGAGCTGCTTAAAAGAAACATGCTGTTCATTGCATTGTGTGATAAATTAAATGTATTGCTTTGTTCTGCAAAGGTTTAATTTTAAACCCTTAAGATTACACATATAAGTGTTTAAGGACACATGAATAATTCCTGCAGTATTTGAGGACAAGCGAGTCAGGAAGGGTTTTTCAAAACATGTCTGCAGCCCCACGGGTTTTAGATTAGAAGGAGGGAGGAGATCCTAGAGCCAGTTGTGCATATCACAGCCACTTTCTGGAGGAAACAGAGTACCGGGATGGCGAGGCAAGGCCACGCCTTCAGGGACTGCACCAGAACCCACAGTGTTTATGCCTCTTCTCTTGCCGCTGTCACATACAGCAAGATGCCCAAAGCCCATGGAGGGGAGGTGCAAGAGCAAACTGACTTCGTAACCTACTAGCTGAAAAACATGCATACCCATGATTTTCACGATTTTGCATTTTTTCTTTCCTTAATGCTTATGATAAACATCATACTTACATGAAAGTAGCAATGGACGTGCTGGAAATACGCTGCTAGAGTGTGTTCTTGTGAGATCATAAGCTATCTCCTGCGTGGACATGGGTGACTGAGCCCAGGTATTTGCCAACGATGACATCAGTGAATGAACATGACATGAGAGAGGTTTGGCATCTGATCAGTAATGCTCAGTACAAGAGAGCTTACACAGAATTTTCAGATACGTACAGAAGACCTTATACTACCGAAACCTGTTCCTATAATCACAGAATCCATTTTCGGTGAGGCCACAGCTTCTTTTGGTTTTCTTATTGAGATTCTTAGTAAAGTAATGGAATACACTTCTCTTTTCAGTGTTCTGTTTCCTGTGGAAAAGGTTTGAAGTTTCGTGATGTGCATTGTTTTAATAGCTTCCAGGCTAAAATAGAGGAAGGAAACTGCAGACATTTAAAAAAACCACGGACATACAAAATATGTAGAGCTGGAAGATGTCCTGCTTGGAAGACCAGCAGATGGAAAGAGGTATGTAAAATCTGTTACAATTAGGTTCTCTATAAGAGTACCAGAGAAGACCATATTCACGACACCCTGTTTCAATGGAAGTTACTGTCAGGAAGCCTTTTTTATATATGTATCACAATTACATCAACAAACTAGTACATAGTTCATTATATTTTCTTTTCCTTTCCTTTTCTTTTCCTTTAAATGTAATTAAAAGTAAATATCCATGAAAACTAAGTATTTAGCAATCTGAACTTTGAACTGGACAAGTGCTTAGGACTTTCCTCAACTTACCTTGTAAATTCAAAATAACAGTAAATTCTTGAAGTTTACTTCTTACCTCCAGTGATGAATTCGGCATTATTACTGTAATTGCCATCATAGTCTGAATATTGAATTGAAGCTGGGTTTATGGGGAAAGGACAAGCAAAAGGGCTTGTGGGCACAAATACTGGCCTTTTCTTTGGTTTGGCCTTGCAAGAGCTCTCTCACCTTGTTCTGAAACTGTGTGTAACTGAGCACAAGGCAATATTTTGCATTTTTCTCTCTCTTTCAAAATATAATTCCCCACATTGGTAAAGACACATTACTGCTTGCCAAAATTTGTCCACGCTTGGTAGAGCAGAGTCTGCTTTATAGTTAAGCTTGAGTCTTGAGGTAGGCTTTGGGACCTATTTGTGCTTCTGTCTGGGGTAAAAGGGGACTGTCTGTCCCAGCAAGCCTCAGTGTTATAGTGAAATAACTTTGGCCAGGAACAAGGAAAAGAGGCATGTGCAGAAAGGATTTGAGCCCTTTTAAGGTCCTCAGGATTCAAAATCCATGAGGAAAAGTATCCTTAAAATAGTCCACCATTTGCACTATTTTTCTAACCTGAAATACTGAGGGTTTTTTCCTTTCATTTAAACATTTGCACTTTAAGACTCTAGTAAAGGAATTACATAAACTCAGAACTTAAATTGTCTGATCTTGCAAAAATGTAAATTTTTGCTTTACGTATGCCTATAGTGATTGCTCCTACTGCGAATTAAGTTAAGCAAAGATCAGCCTAGGTAAGTTGGATGTGTTTATTTTCCATATTTCTTACGAATTCTGATTTTAATTGTAATTTTACATTTTTAACAAATATCTACAGATGCAACAAAACACTGGTATGGCAGGGGCTGTGAAGTAACTTGTAATAATGGCAGCTCTATCACCTTCTGGGCACTGTCTCATTTTACACTGACATAACTCATTTTGATCAATTCTAGTGTTCTGTACCCTGTGGAGTGGGGATTCAACAAAGGGATATCTACTGTCAGCTGAAGGGCCTGGGTCAAGTGAGTGAAGCAACGTGCAACCGTGACACCCGGCCCGTTAGCACGAGGCATTGCTGGCTGCCTGCCTGCCTGCAGTACCACTGGTTGGCTGATGAATGGGAAGATGTAAGTAAAGCTTTCATCTTGCACGAAGTCACTGAGTGATGCTGAAAGTTTTATTTTTTTAATTTTTTTTTTCACATTTGGATAGATTTCTAATAGCTCTTAGGTCGCAGAATAACAAGTGGCTGTCGTTGGTATTTTGAAGGTCAAGCTTGCAAAACTAAAGAGTGACAAAAAAGGTCAAAAGCTTTGTTTACTCTCTTGTACAGGATTTACTTGTCTACTGTTGTAGACAAAAGCTCTGATGGAGCTCTGAGCAGGTCACTACAGCTAGAACTGTGTAATCCGAATACAAAGTTCTTTACATAGTGCATAAAGTGTTTAATAAAACCTCATTATGAAATTTTTTAAAAATTTACTTTTTAAGAATAGAAATACAGTTGAATTGTCAGCTGGCAGTAAAAATCTGAGAGGTCAAATCTTTGGACAGCATTTTTTTTCAAGAAAATCTGTATGGGAAACTTATCAGAAAAGATAAGAAGCTAAGTAAAACTCAGCATTCTCCTACCAAATATGCATTTTCATATTTAAGAAAATCTGAAGATGCTTTCAGGAGAGAGCTGTCATTTTTAAAGCTGTGATGACTATTTTCTACATGCTAAAAATTTAGTAACTTAGATGGAAAAGTCAGCATGAATGGAGAAAATGTCAACGGTGTGGAAGAGAAGGATAAAGAGTGTACAACAGTAATATTTACTCCTTTGCCAAGCAGATCTGTAAATGTAAATGTAAATGTAAAAACTTACTTTAAGGGAAAGGCAGAGAGAAAAACAAAAACTATGTATAGTACTTGAAATGATGTATAGAAAAGCCTATCTCTTACTGTAACATTAAATAAAAACACAGTTTGTGCAGTTGTGGCATCTTAATAATCTGGACTATTAAATTTCCTAGGGCAAACCCCTTGAAACTTGGAGTATGAAGACTCTAAAGTTTCAGGGACATGGTACTGTAGAAGTGATTACTGTTAATATTTAAATAATTTCTTGGTTCTCTGCAAAACCTGGATTATATTTGTGCAGTTCAGATATATATACTGCTCTGTGAAGCTATACTGAGTGAAAGCTGAAAATACATGTTTCTTCCAAGTGTTCTTTTCTCATATGAAGCCGTTAAAATCAGGAATTAGTGGAAGTGACTCAGAACGTCCTTTTAGCAGAAATATAAACTTTCAGAGAATGAGTGTGAATTTTCCTTTCCTGTCAAACATTTGTGAATTCCAGCTGGGCATTTGGAGCTCTCCACTACAAATGACTTGTGTTTCACTACATCTTCCAGCTAGTTCGTAAATTCTTCCACATGGATATTGCTGTTTGCTTGAAATTCCTGTGTTCAGTTCCCTTCTCTCACCAGAGTCATATGGAGCCCTGTACATCTAGTATTAATAGTTCAAGTGTTTATCCATCTGTATTCCTCTCCCAGTGCAGCACGTCCTCCACCAAACACGCAATATTTTGCCCAGCTGTCTCAGCCCTGGGTGCTCTGTCCCCCCTGCCAGTCACAGCATAGCAAAAAATTGTCCAGATCCAGCATTTCTCCAGCTTGCACTGGGAGACTGGCTGATAGTAGCAGCCAGCCTTCTCCTACCAAATACCCATTTTCATACTAAAGACTGTCCACAGGACTAATGTATAATGAAAAGGATTCTTCTGCTGGTCCTCGTTACCACATGGCTGGGTTATTCCTTATGTGCATGATATTCTGAGCTGCTCCACGCCACTGAAAGATCAGATGTTTCTGTAAATTACATCAGACAACTGTTGTCCATGCTCCAAAGTCCAGGAAAGGAAATTATCAAGAGGACGGAACAAGGCTCTGCACAGTGTTGCATGGCAGGAGGACAAGAAGCAATGGCGGGAGTAAGGTGAGGCCAGGGAGGTTCAAACTGGATGTTATGAAGAAACTTCATCTCCATGGGGACAACTCAGGTAGTTGAATGGGCTGCACAGGGAATTTTGCAGTCTCTACCCTTTGAGATAGTCAAGATAGTCAAGGCCCAACTTGATAAAATTAGAGGTTTCCTCTGACAGAGCTGGTTTACCCTATGGCACCTGTTTTTTGTGCTTCAAGTTGTCTCTTTCAGTCAGTAATAATAAAATTTGAACAACAGACTTGATGTATGTATCAGACTTTGAGTTTTCTAATTCACTGTTGCTGGGTCCAACTTAATATTAAGTTAGACTCAGATCTGATTGTAGTAGGTAGTGTTACTGGTTATTGCCTCTGCCGAGACTGGAGTTTGCGTGTTTGAGCCTTCCTTCTTTACCACAGCAAGTTTAAGCAGGTTAGTTTAAGCACCCATAACTGGGGATGTGCTGTTGACGTGTATTACTTAGCCTGTACCTGCAATTTTCTGGATTCTGGTAGCAGCAAGTTTCTTATTGTGTCCTAGCAGAGCTGCAATGACTTTCCATGCCCCGAAGCTGGCACAGCGGGAGGTCTGAGGACACTGAGGGCAAGGACAAAAGCTCAACAGACGGCGCTGCCCAAGGCTGCCATTGACTTCATCAATGGGCAGTTTTATCATCTTTTCTTTTATTAGTGTGATAGGATGTACATATTTCCAGAGATTCTTATTGTTCTCTTTTCAATACCACATTATTTTTTTCATATTTCACATATATACTTTATTTGACTCATTCCTTTTCATACAGAAAATATTTTTCACTAAACTTATCATTCTAGCCTGACATTTCCATTTTCTCCTCAGCATCACCCAGCAGTTAGGGTGTCATGTCATTATACACTATTAGCTTTTTAGCTGATTCAAGGTAACTGAACTTTGAAAAGGCAGGATTGTGATTCAGCGAGTAATTCAGTCCAACACTGATAAGAGATGTCATAAAAGTTGTTGCTGTCTGGATTTTACTGGTGTATGGCAATCAGCAAACAACATTGTTCAATAAATGGCTAGTTGAAATGCAAAAAACTGTGACTGTTTTTCTTACTCTCAGTGCTCAGCATCATATAGACAAAAGGAAATATACCGGAAGGTTAAGTGTGTGGATGAAAACCAGCTTGAAGTGGATGAAAGATTCTGTGATGCTGCCACAAAGCCTCCATCAACCAAAAACTGCAGGAAAGCTCCCTCTAAATACGTTGTGCTTACAGGAGAACTGTCACAGGTAAACTAATCTTGCTCACACATCTTTTATATAATTTTACTTTTAAGAATGTTATGTTGCTGTAAAACATGTATTATGTGTGCAGAGAAGTAAAAAGTATGTTTTCGTCTGAACATGGGTGTCTAAACTTTCTCACAGAATCACAGAATGTCAGGGGTT
>NW_009699587.1:0-229 GCF_000703405.1 Apaloderma vittatum
CGTCCAGTGGGTCGGCGGCCGCGGTGCCCAGTCCCAGCAGTGCAAGAAATCCTCCTTCGCCTTCTACCAAGCAGTGAGGGACCTGCTGCCCGTCTGGTTCCTGGAGGACATGCGGACCATGGAGGTCTTCCACTGGGAGGACGGGGGCAAGGTGAGCGTGTACTCGCCATCGGAGGCCCTGCTCTATGCACTGGTGCACGACCACCCGCCCCCCGGCACGCACCCGCTG
>NW_009699587.1:245-17503 GCF_000703405.1 Apaloderma vittatum
GCGGCGCCCAGCCAAAGCTTCAGCTGCTGCCAGTCCTCGGCCCCACACCTGGCCATGGCCGTGCGCTACGACCGAGTCCGCATCCTCTTCCAAATCCTCAAGGCCATCCAGGCCTTCCCACCGAGCGACAGAGCTGGCCACCTGGACCGCCGGGGCTGTAGCCGTGTGGAGGGTGGCAAGACGGCTTTGCACGTGGCCTGCGAACTGGTGCGACCCGAGTGCCTGCTCCTGCTGCTTGGGCACGGCGCATCACCCTGCTTGCAGGACAGCACAGGGAATACCCCCCTCGACACCTTGCTGCAGCAGATTGCCGATGCACCGGCAGCTAACATGTGTGCCAAGCTCCTCTGCCTCGACTGCCTCTTCTTCTTTGTGCCTCAGGACCTCCAGTTTGCAATGAAACAGCAACTGTTGGACAACCGGCAGCGGTGGCAGGACCTCTTGGGGGAGAACAGGTTCCAGTGCCTGGTGGGCTTAGCTCCCCCGTCACTGTTTGTCAGAGCCATGCGTGTCTTGATCAGGACCATTTCACCTGAGCATTTTCCAGAGGCTCTGGATGATCTGCCTCTGCCTCATTTTCTAAAGCCTTTGGACTTGAAACTGGAGAGCTAGAGGGGTGGTATGAGAGCCTCCTGCTCACCTGACAGAAATAGACTGTTGTGCTAAAAATGTATCGGTATATGAAGCTGCTAATGCAGTGGCCAAGTATCTGTTTTAATTAAAACTGTATTTTTTAGAAGAATTGTATCTGGCACTTTAAATATATTTTATTTAAGGATCCTTGTGGTGGGGTAAGGTCTGTGCTGCATTTTATAAAAACATTCTACGGCATGTACAAACAAGGGTCTGTGGCAGAATGTATTTGTAAATACATCTGAATAAACCGTTGGCAGATGTGATCAAAATACGCTTCGAGCATCTGAAAACCCTGAAGTGGCATGTGCCCTGGAAAAGTGTGCACGGGGTGGGGGAGTATCTTTTTGTTAGGATTTCCCTGTTACATAAGCCTTGCAGTCCTGGAACAGGATGACTCCTTTTTTACAGCTCTTCTAACGCATCTTGGCAGGGATGCGGGTTTTTTTAAAGGCACAGATGAAAACTTCCTCATCTTGTACACAAGACCAAAGCAAAGCCAGATACTATTAAAACTTCCCTAAATGAGGTTGGCAGGGATGTGCAGCTGAACAAAATATATTTTAAATACGCATAAATAACAGTTGGTTTTCTTGCGAAGTTCTTGCTGTTCCCCTGGGAGAGCCAAGGTGCATGTTGTCAGGCAGAGGAGATAAGTATGTACATTGCTCTGGCCAAAAGTGTTCCTGTCCCTCGGTGTGACTGGGCAGGGTGAGAAGGGTAGCACAGAGCAGGAGGGCCAGCCCTGCCTTGTGCCTGCCCTCTTTTTCACTCAGAGGGAGTGATGTAGGTATGGCAATGGCCCAGGACCCTGGAGCAGCTTTTTTTTTTTGGTGGATTCCAGCCCCTCCACTGCCAGTCCTCAGCAAGGATGTGATGGCTTAGGGTCAGCTGAGGCAGTCTTCGGTGTCCACTCCAAGTACCAGAGGAGTAACTTAGAGATCCCCAACTATCCCTTCTGAGATGCTCCAAAGTACATAAAGCATCTTCACAGCTGCTCCAGCTCAAAAAGCCCTTTAGGGGTAACATCCTGCCGCCAACACTTGTGTTTAGATACACCAACGTCCTGAGCAAAGGGTATGGCTTCAGTCCTTTGCTCTCCAACCTTTAGTCTACAGCAACCGGGGCAGTCACGCCGCTCACTTCCCTGTAAAACCCCTCTGCAGGGAGCGAGCTGCTCTGGCTCCACCCTCCACTGGCACTGCGATGATCGACATCTCCTAGGGCACAGGACTGGAGCTTTGCCTCTGTTCTTGGAAGTTGTCAGTGAAACTGTAGGGTTTTCTTTCAGTGCTTAAATTTGTAGCCAGGGAGTTGTTTGCCACTTGAACTACTTCAGCACTGTCGTTCCCTCTGGGGTCATCAAGGAACTGATGCGCTCGGAGAGAAGAGGCTATGTTCAAGGCACAAAATTCATTTGTTCGTGAAATAATTTTGGTTGGGGGAAAAAAAAAAGAAAACCACAGAATGAAACACTATAAGCTCTTCATGCTTCAGCAGAAGTGAGTGGTATTTCATCTAAAATAATCTCCATACTGCATGCACAATAAAAGATAAGCCATACTTCTGAAATGTGAGATGCAACAGAAAGAAGATTGCTATTCTTAGACTGATGGCACTGAAAATGTTTCCTAGAAGAGCAAATGTTCCTTTCTCCCAAGAAACCAAGCTGATAAACGGCCAAACTAATTACCATGGGAAATTTATGTCCCTTGCTGGAAAGCACAGAACAACTGTAACTGTTTTCTTCAGCAACCTTGTTGAAAATAAAAATACAGAAATCCAAAGAACTAATCCTTCGCATAGCCACTTAAAAAAAATAACCTTTTACTGAATTCTTTCTTTGAGTTCCCCATTGCTTCTGTGATAACAGAACGGAAGCATCTTCCAAAACAGACGTGAAGTAAAGCAGTCAGGTCTAAATTGCACATGGAAAAGTGTCGAGGTGGAGGAAGAGACAGAGCTGAGGATGAGAGAAAAAGTTTATCAGCCTTGCTGACAAAGATATAACGAGATTCAGCAGTGAGGAGTTGGTTAGTTGAAATGAGCATGGGAATACGTTCCTGCTTCCAAGCTGTGAGGGTAATCACACATCGGAACAGCATGAGAGGCTGGGCAGGTCACCCTACACCTTAAAATGAGCCTGTTAACAGTACAAGAATTGAAGGCCAAAGCTGCAGCCCTTCCACCAGCTCTCAGGTAATTCACTTTAACAAACTGAAAGGGTCCCCTCAATATGTTGTGATGAGTCCAAGGTCAGTTAACTGCTGTGCCCCTCCTGTTATTCTAGGACAGAAGTCAAGTGTATCGCCGAGCCCACACTGAGAGCGCCCTGCTGAAGGTCACTGATGCACCTCACTACGTGTGGCATGGTTGGATGCTTGATCTGGAGAGGCCGAGAAAAACCGTGGTCAAACTACAGCAGTGACTACATGTATCACTCACCGAACTGGGTCCAGACTTGTTTTTCAAACAAAACCAGAGCTTGGAAGAAGGCTGTGGCTTCTCAGCTTTTGAAACAGAAGTCCTTTGTTTACAGACCAAGCAATAGCAGCATCAGCTTTCCTCAGATTGACTTCCCATGTCTCTGTTTTCTGCCACCTTCAAAGCTCAGTGGAGAGCAGACTCCACAGCCCGTGCAGTTCTCCACCTCCTGGCAAAGGCTGCCAGCAAAAATGCCAATTAGTGCCGTTGGCAACACCATTGCCAAGTTTAATAAAGTGAACACGGACAGTCATTATGTCTCTGCAGAAGGGGACTGCCAGTGCTAGAGCCAGGGAGCTGGGGACAAAGGTGTAGGAAAGAAGACTGGCCAAGTCCTAACACCATGAGAACACAGGGGTAAGGATATAAACTTAAAAGCTTCTGTCTTACCTGCACAAATTAGTCTAGTCACACAAGGCATGTAACTTACCTGTAGGAAAAGCCTTCAAAAGCATAAGGCAGTATACAGAGTCAGCTTTCCTGAAAAGATTCGTTACAGTCAGTTCCTCTAAAAACCTACTTTCTATCATGAAACAGTTTCCCATGTGTTGCTCAAGCACTTCCAAAACAAAATACTCCTATACTACCCACCTTCTAGTACAAAGTGGTTTTACTTGCTGTGACAGGTGAAAAAGGCCTGAAACTATGTCATTCAGAAAGCAAGGGGAGAGAGGAAGTACTGGGTTACTTTTAACTTGGCTTCTTTGCAACTGACTCCTCTCTGCAGCTCCCTCAAATATTTCAGTAGTTACAGAGTTCAGCCTGTCAAAGTCTGATGAAGGAGCTGAAGTCTGTTGTAATTTTGAGTAACTTATTCACGAGATGGATTTGGAATCTTTAACAGTCTTACCCAAAATATTATTAAAATATTAATTTAAATTGCCATGAACACAAAATAGTCTCAAAAATCCCTTACTATAACATTTACCTCAGCCTTGCTCTCTGATGTATGGTCCTGCCATAAAGGTCCTGCATCCTGGTTCTTGCCACGGTCACAGCCTGGTATGAGCACTGTCACAGGTGGGCACCTTAAATTTAGCAAAAGATGCAGATATTAAGCACACCTAAAAATCACTCACTTCATGAATACATATAGCTGTGGAATATCAAGCTCAATATCAGTTTAACAACAGGTAAGGATTTCACGCAGTTTCAGAGGGAGAGAAAGAGGGCTGTTAATGAACAGGTTCCTCTGTGTGGACAAGTCTTGAAAACTAAAGCAGGCACTAAGTTAAAGGCGAAAAGGAAGCAGGAAAACACTGAGACCAAGACTCACCAGGAGAGGAGGCCTTGGCTACAGGTAGGGCTGCAGTTACAGGCTGGTTTGAAAATGAAGTTGAAAATAGGACAGAAGATCTATGGAAAAAGACTAGAAATGGGCCAAGATTCTAGGTTTGTTTCCTAATCCCTATTTGTCCTATGTCTGGTGGTCAATTCAAACGGGTTTTTGACTTGCAGTAGAACGAATCTATTGACATCAGCAGATCACTGTGCATTGCAACATCCCATCTTCAGATCAATGCTCCCAACTAGGCAAACAAGGCACCCATGCCACGTGCTTAATATTTAAACAGCGCTGTAAATCCCTGCAAACCAACTTTCATAACATCTATGTTAATAATAGAACTTCAATCACTGGTTGGTGTCAGCAGCTGTCTGAGGTTAGACCACCATGAATTCCCAGCCTGGCTTCAGTGGTCTCTCCTCCACCTACAATATGTGAAAAAAAGCCCCTCTGCCTATTACTCACTCAGATCACATCAAAGTTTCCTCTGTCAACACGCACAAGAATCAGACCTATGGTGCTGCAAGGCTGCTGCTTGCACTGATTTACTCCTGCTCTGTCCACCAAGCAGCTACACATGCATGTGTAGCGCAAGAATGAAAGGAGAAGAATTCTCTCGCAAAACGTAACCCAGCAGTAACAGCAGGAAACAAAACACAGTTTTCAAATACATCAGAGATCCCTCACTGCTGCTAAATGAAATGGATCCAAATTCAGCTGATGACCGCCGAAAGAACTAATATCTCTTTGCCCACTGATTTAGTTTATAAACAGAAAGACCGCATAAATCAACAAAGCAAATCTTCAGAAGCCTCAAACGATGAGAAACTCTTACACATTCAGGAATTATAGCTAAGATCAGAAGAGTCTGGTCATCTAGTCTCTATAACGTATGACAGCAATTCCCCTGTTGGGCCCATCACACCTGACTGATTTGCAGCAACTGCTCTAAGTCCAATCTTCTTTTATAGATTTTTAAACAGTGGAGCACCCAAAGCTCTGCAGGGAACTTGTGGCTGAGCCAAGCAAATGTCCTATCCGGATCACCTCAATCTTTTGTCTGTCCCTAAAGCACAAAATATCCCCTGCCATCAACGCTGCATCCCTCTTCTGAAGGAAAAATTAATTACTTATTAATGCAAATGTGAGAATTGACTGGAATGGATCTCAGTCAGGAAGGAGAGAGGCAGCGACCTGCTTCAGAGAAGCAGGGAAGGCAGAAAGGGAAATTGATCTGTCCCATGTTTGCACCTCAGCTCTGCAAGCGAGGTTTCAATAAGAGTCTGAGCCAGTAAGTCAGGACCCTGGGTGAGTTCCAGCAACACCAGCCGTTGCAAAGTCACGTTCCCTGTACTACAAATTTAATGGAAACATGGTGCAAATCATCCCTTCTCATTCGGAAAAGCATACTAGGCACGAGAAGTTCAGTTCCCAAATTCAGGCCTGATGCAACCCATCCCAGGCCATGGCGAGGCACCTGTACGCCCGGAATACGAGGGGAGACCATGGGCCAGTCTCCCCTGCGCTCCCCACCGCAGGCAAACACAAGGGCAGGAAGCTCCATGGATCACCACGGGTTGATGAGCAAGGCATCGGAGCCAGCCAAGCCCTTCCCTTTGGGTCCTCTGTGGAATGCAATGGAAGAAGGCCAAGGGAAGAGGGAGAGGCTTCCAGGCAGAAAGCACTTGGCTGTGTGCCTCAGTCAGGACACGGAGCAGCTTCCAGCACCGAGCAGGACCGCATCCCTCCTTGCTGCTCAGCTCCCTGATTCCTGCACCATTCGCCACCAACACCACGACTCCTCTCCCACAGCCTCAGAGCTTTGAGGATAAATTTTCTGTCCTAGCCTAGTCCTCTCGCCTCACACATCAGTGACCAGGCAGTGTCCACAGATCCTGACTGTTTGTAAGACTGGGCAGCCCCATCTTCTCTCTCAGCCAGCAAAGCTGCCCTGCCCAGAATTGTCCCTCTCTGCTCCTTTGTTCCAGCCCCAGCGCTAATTATTGTTTTGATGTAAGGATGATTTTTTGGCATAATGCTATTAATATTCAGGCTTTATTTTATAATTAGGGTTCTTCTTTTTTAATGGTGCAAGTAAATTAGAGTAAACATGTTATACTACATCACATTCGTGTTTTTAATGCAGTGTCATTTCCCTGACAATGTTTTGAAGCAACATTTTGGAGCAAAGCCTAAAAGGATCAGTAATTTCTAACTCACAGTAAGAGAGAGACAATGAAGTCCCTTGAGGAGTCAAGTTTTTGAATGTCCTTTCCTGCAAAAGCACCTGCTAGCACTCTCCTGCTCTCTTGCACTCCTGCAATAAGGAAAGCTACTGATGGTTAGTGACTCAAAGTGGCAAGACAGAAGGATGCAGACTCTCAAACTGATTTCAGTCCTTTCTTAACAACATGCAAAGATAGGGCTACGGATGAAGACAGGCTGGACAAGTCTTGAACGAGTAATGGAGGTGACCTGAATGACTGCTTGTCCACCACTTCTGCGAGGAGAGGGGCACACTGCTGCTTTCACTTATAAAACATTTGCAGGCTTGCCCAGCAGGAGGGATTCTGGGACCTGAGGGACCACAGAGGTCATGGCTGCCTGCAAAGAGCCATTTGGTGCTAGCAAGGGAAAACACTCACATGAGAGCAGAAGGAGTGTGGCACTCCCTCAGGTTTGGTCCTCCTTCGGATGCCCGAGGTTTGACTCAGCTTTGCTGCCACCTCATCTTCCCTGCTAGCAGCAGCACCAGGGCTGTGGTTAGACCAAGAACGCCCCAGCAGAAAAACACCTTCTGAGACAGCCCTGAGGCAAGAGCTGCTGGGAGGGCAGACCAGGCGAGTCACTCGCTGAGTCACTCATCGGGTAGAATATTTTGAAGGAAAAAATCAGATCATTTCCTTCAAAGTGAAATGCCAGCAGCGCAGCTAAGGTAGTGCATGTATCACCCAGGTTGCCTTCCCTATGGAGAACATCAGCTTTGGTGTTGGAGCTCTGTATGATGTGCTGGTCAGAGATGGTCAGTTCACATTCAGCAACATCATCCCAACCTCCATGATAGGTCAGCAAGCTATCACCCATCAGCCAGGGCTGTGGTATCAAGCTCTGGGTGAAAGACTCAAGGTATATTTCCTTGTAACCCTTTGCTCCAGTCAGTCTGATCTCTTGGGAGACTATAGCTTCTCCTGAAGGTCATCACCCCAGGCTGGGTGTGCAGTGGGAGACACGCCATCCTCCATTCTTTCTCTCAGAAATAAAGTCCTCTCCCTCAGCACAGATTGTCCCAAGATTCTTGTCTGCAGTGGCCCCTTCCAGCACTGCTTATACCTCTGCTCCTGCGGCACAGCGGAAGCTTGCTACCAGCATGGTGATGGGCAAAGAGCATGGCCAGCATCTGAGCTACCCTTCACTGTGGAGACTTGCCAAGTCCCAGCTCTTAAGTGAGATCAGGCCCATGGGGAAGCACAGAGAAGGAGACACCCTGGAGGTGGGGGAGGACAGCACTGCCAGGCAAACAGTGGGGCCAAGCACCACAACACTTGTCTCATGAACGCTCTAAGAGCTTGAGGTCCTAATTCTTCGGTAACACATAGTATTCGCTACGCTTACGCTTGTGCTCAGATATGCCTAGCAACGATCTGCCAGTTGTACTGATGCGTTGCTCACATTTCCAGTTTAGAGAGATGTAGAGCAGTTAAATCCCAGGTTCTGAGCTTTTCCTCAAGTAATATCAGCAAATATTCTTAACACCAGGGGTCTCTGGCTCAACATTGCCCTGCAGTGGCCACAGCAGTGGCCTTCAACTCCTCACATCCCACAAGCACTCACTCAACACAAGCCAGCTAGCAGCAGACCTTGTCCTGCAATGGTCCACACTGCACCTGCAAACACCATTTTCGCTTGTACAAGCCAGGGAATTAGGAGGCACATGTTTCTCTATACTGTGCAGATAGGTCCACAGGGGCCAAAGAGAGAACCACAATCTGCTCCAATGGCAGGACTCTGATATCATACAATCACAGAACAGCCTAGGTTGGAAGGGACCTTAGAGATCGTTTAATCCAACTCCCTGTCCTCTTTCCACTTATGCTGTACAATGGGAGAACAGAAAAAGTGGGAGCAAATTGCCTTGCTCCAACAAGGGAGTAACTTTCCAAGCCAGAGCCAAGCAGAAGAGGGGAGGAGTAACACTTGGCTCTGCCTACCACCAACTCAAAAGGAAAAGCTCTACTTAGCAAATGCTGTGCCTTTCAGAGGGTGCTAAGCAGCACTGAGCACTTACTCTGAGAGATGAAAAGTCTCACCTCATAGTCTAGATCCGCATCTATTCACCTTTTTAGCATTTGCAATTCATGCATGGAGAAGTGGCGCTGTACTGTACCAAAGCAAGGATACAGAGTTGGGAGGGTATTCAGAAATCTTTTGTTCCAGAACCAAAAGAAGCCCTTCCTGCCTCCTCCTTGGGATCTGATGCTTTAGAAACTGGTTGCTCAGATACCAAACAAATGTTGTGTAGACTCCGTGTTAAAACAAAAGCACAGAAATTTATGCAACCAAATCCCTGCTTTGGACTGTGACCTTACCAGGCCCTATTCATTAATTAGGTTACACTGAAGCTTTACTCAAAACTAAACCCGACACTGGTGCAGCTGACTCTGTAGGAGACACCCTTCCCGATCGGACACATATCAAACACGCTGTTTTAACGCCATGTTAACCACAAGTGGCCTTGATGACGTAGATATTAAATATAGTGTGGCAGGAAGATGTGTGTCCTACCCCTCTGTATCAGCTGGTGTCTGTGAAGAAAAAACCCAGTTTGGCTATCTGAGCTGATGACTTTTAGCTCAGCTGGCAAAAGGGCTGCATGCACTGTGATAGCAAGTCTCGAGCTCAGAGCCTGTGGAGAATCTGTATTCTTTGTGGTATCAAAACACGAAACTGCAGCACAATGATCAGGGCATTTTTGCCTGCCTGTCTTGTTCCCCAGTCTCTGAAATGCGAAAACATACTTTATTCGGTTGTTGCTCTCCTCTCTGTTACTGTAGGATGTGCTTGCACTGACCATCATGATATTCTCAAGGCCACACCCTCATTGTAAACTCCAAACTTGACCACCTGCTGAATTTCTGGTTAGCAAAGGTCACCCCACCCTGCTCACTACTCAGGTTTCTCCTGAGCACAGTGAGTCAGTCTATCAACAGCAAATTCTCAAGTCCTGTTTCTTGTTTGCCTGCCCTCCTTCATCCACATATAGGTAAAGACAAGTTCACTGCTGATCATGCCTTTGGAAAGTGCTGCTACCACAAGAAGATACAGAGAAATACAGGAGATGGCTGGCTTTGGTGCACATCACCAGGTCATAAATCAAAGGGTTACACCATACAGCTCAGACCTGTTGAAGACAAAGGCTGATACTAAATATGAGCATTCACAAGTGGAAGGATCACACCTCTTGGGAGAAAAGCGATTGAAGCCAGCACTTAGATCTTGACAAAATAGGATTTACTATATTAATCTATAACAATTTTCCTCACATAAATCTGCCATATTGTTGTAATGTCAAATCATCTGTGGTCAAATGAATTCTTCTCATCTTATGCTCTTGACATAATGATTTTTAAAATAAAACCATTCAAGCCTTCACTTTATGCTACAGCTATTACAGGTGATATTACATGTATTGCTAGCCAGCTGGTTGCTTTCGTGCCTGCTCTACAATAAAGAGCACCATTTTCACACAGGCCATCAACAAGCCCTCAGCGTTCTCACATGAAAACCAAAATAGCTGGAGAACTGATTTGCAGAACTGATGAGTCTCCAGAGCACATTACATCAATGGAAGATGCACATGTTCTGCACCTTCAAAAGCCCTGACTTTCTGCTAATACCATTCAGATCTACCATACAGAACAGAAGAGTACTTCAAGAATTGAAAACAAGGTGATATCATCTACATAAAAGAATCAAGCAAAGCAATAACACATTACATGGCTCTGATAGATTTTCTTATCCCTTTATATCATTGCGAGGATTGTTCCATTTGTCCAGTCTTAAATGCTTCATAGAATGGGACTGCCTCCATTTCCTGACAACAGCATAACCTAATAAGCCTTATTGTGAGGAAATGTTTCCTGCCATTAAGCTTGATTATCCTTTCCTCATTCTTCTTCCATAGGTCAGAATTATTCTCCTCAGCATCCCCTGAAATCATCATCTCTGCCCTATTCACTCTAGCAGCCATGGACTAAGGCAGGTGTTCTTTAAAAGGCTGACTAATATTTCTGCCCCTCACAATTAATACTGTTTAATACAGTTTATTAATACTGATTTTCTTAGAACCTCTTTTCTGAAATTCAAGTGCTTCTAGCTGTTTGTAGTAACCCAGATATGAACACACCAATATCAGAGGGAAACAAAACTATGTTAGCACTATGCAATACAAAAGAACTTCACCCTGAACCAGGACCAACCCTGCAAATATTACACAAAACTTACTACATAGGTTCCCCCTGTGACTTGACTATCTTTGGAAAAGAAATGCTCCTGTTTCCCAAGCAGTGGCACAGAATGGCTTCCAGAGATAACACTTACTTTTCTGGACCACAGTAGAGACGCTGGGATAAAGAGAGGAAGAAAAAAAAAAAAAAGATGGTTCTTTCTCCAACTGTCATCCATGTTAAAACTTTATGAGTACCTGCCAAGGAAGAAAGACACTCAGTGCCTGGGTATCACTTCATGCAAAGTGGATGCGGTTATTTTGCAAAATCAGCTGCCTGGGATGGCTTCCAAAAACATCCCTCACTTGCCTGAA
Organism: Apaloderma vittatum; assembly: GCF_000703405.1. Taxonomy (NCBI): domain Eukaryota; kingdom Metazoa; phylum Chordata; class Aves; order Trogoniformes; family Trogonidae; genus Apaloderma; species Apaloderma vittatum. The sequence continues at coordinate 11,465 of NW_009699587.1, forward strand.
CAGAAGCAGAGCTGCCTCTAGAGATGTCATACAGTGAAGCCTTAAATCCCACCAGTAATATTACTGAAGCAATATCCAGATCCATTGTAGTGAAAGCTTTGCCATGTATTTATACAGGACTAAATACAAAAGACAAGTTGTCCAATATTTCCTATTTGCCTGGCTGTATTTTCACAAAATAATTTTTCAAAATAATAAAAACTATTTTTTTTGGTCATCACAGTATGATTATAACTCTTACCAGTATTTGTTGAGCTTAACATGACAACTAAACTCACTGATTGTAAATCTGCTATTGGGAGAACAGCTAAATATAAACCAAGAGATTAATGCTACTAATGCTAATAAACAAAAATAAACTAATTTTCAGTAATTGCCAGATTATTTCTTCCTTTTGGAAAAGCAATATGTAGACATTTCTATGGCAGCAGTGGTTCTCAAACGATGCTCTATCAGGCACTGACAAGTGGACTGCATTTGGTTTACAGAAGTGTACAGCTTCTGCTGTGCATTTTATTAAAAGCTTGATGGAAAAAGCATGGGAAAATCTGCAAGGGTACACAGAGACAGATCTAATGGTTGTGTCCATTAGACACTGGATTTCAAAAAAATCCAGCTCAAGCTCAATCACTGTGACCCAGTATGGTCGTCAAAAAAATGTGGATGGTTGATATAAGAGCTGTGCTACTCCCCACGATAACTTTTCTTTTTAAAAACTGCATGACATTTAGTGAAATTGAGCACAAGGAGAGCCTGAAAGAAATCTCATTTATAACAAGTGATCAAGGATGTGGTTTATGTGTGCGCTATGCTGACATGTTCCACCTTGGATGACTTCAGGAACTGTAGCAGGGAACCCTAGACCTAAAGCATGATCCTTAGAGACAGACCTAAGAAAGCACAAGATCTGCAAAAGATTCCTATTAACCACCACAGATGGTGTCAGAACTCACCAGGCAGGGAATTGTACGTAGGCCATAACCCTGTCCATGCTGCTCAGAACAAACGTGCTACGGGAGACACTGAAGTCAAGCTCTCAGCAGCACAGTTCTGCAGAGACAATATTTTCCTTTGGGTCTTCAAACCCGACAGTAAGATAAGTGCCATCCTGCTCCTAAAACTGGCTTTGAGACATCACTGGATGTCTGACTGTGAAACTTAGGGATGGAATTAAGCATGGCCTTCTAAGTGAAAGCTGAGCTCACTTGCAAGGTATGCTTTGAAAACTCATCTGGCAAGATACGGCATCTCTTGCCCATTTAAAAAAAAACGAACTGACCAAGCACCCACCTGCCACCTTCCATCTTGAAAGCCTTCTATTAAAATCAGGCTTACAAAGTTACCACACTGCAAGCAGCCAACAATGGTGAAAAACATGGTACAAAGCACTATGGACAAGGTTTAAGGCAAGGCAAAAATCTGCTGGCTTTAACTTCAGTTGCAATAAAATACCAAAATAGGAAGAGCTGCTTTTCTACCTCCCTAGACCCCAGCTCCTGCCCTAGAGCAATGAGAAGTGACAGGATGGGGAGGAAGGAAAGACAGTGACATACGAAATACTCAGAATTGCCTCTATGCCATCCTGTGTCTCCCTCCCAGGAACGCTCTATATGGGCCGCATTTAATAATGTAGTTGTGCATGGAAGGGCAGGAGAAAGATCTTTCCACTAAGCAAACAGTACGAAAATATGTCAGCATGCCTTCGAAGTAACAGAGTTCAGCACAAACACTTATTTCAGATTTTTTGTTGTTATTTTAAACACATACCCCATGCTGATAATATTTTAAATAACCAGCTAATTAGAGCCTAAGCCTGATAGATCTCCTACCCAAGTACCTACGGTATCAATGTTAATATTTAAGAAGGTCAGTATCATTATTACAGTAATTACAAAGTGAGTTAACAGTGCTAAACCTGTTATTTCCAAGCGCTCCACATTTCCCTTAACTTAGAAGGACTGGCTTTCACCACAGCACCATGGAATGAAGTGCAGCTCCACTGCTTCACACGTTTGTTATTTCCAGTTCGGAGCACTGGGTGCAGCTCACGGAGGGAACACACTCCAGCCCATCTGTTGAGGCAGAGAACGGATTTAGCAAGACAAGCGTGGGAGCTGAGCAAGTAAAAACCTCAGTCATCCTAGCAATTATCCTACTTACTTTGCACTTCTCATGATCAGCTGGCTGGTTTGTTCCGTGCAACAACCAGGGATTGTGGGGTTTCTTGCTGGCAGTTGCATTCTTCCCCCCTGCAGCTCAAGCAAATTCATTCTTTTTTGTACATCCCCCTGCTGTGTAGCCAGGCACGTGTGCCAGGTGGGCTGGTGGGGGCTGCCCTGGATCTTTCCTCTCAGTCTTCTGTTTGTTCTGGGAGAGGTATATTTAGCTTGATCTTTCAGCTGACCCAAGAAAGTTTTGCTAAAATCATCCAGCTCATGATTAGGCAAAATACAGCAGTGTCACAACTGCAGTGTTGAGTATTCTCATTTCATGCTTTAGCAGACATAACATCTATGCCATTTCTCCATCCTATATTCAAGCGACCTATGCACTCTGTAACAGAGAGCTCCTGGCTCCCAGCTCCACGGCTAACAGAAAAACTTTGACAGACCTATTCAAATTGATTTTGGTCTGATAAATACCAAAGGAATCATAACGGTAATTTCACCTAGCTTCCACTACAATACCAGCAACAGTATTATCTACAACATTTCCTGAACCGAGCCCAAAAAAACTCACTTCCTATCTTGATTTCAAGCAACGAGAAATCCATATCTATTTATCTGATAAACCTAGATATTGCCATTCAGCAGACTAGGAGGATAATTTCATTTATCCAGGTATTTTAATCTTTATCAGTGGAGCTCTGACTGTAGTAATTCATAAAATATAATGACTGTAACTCAACTTTCACTTCCCAGTAATTAAAATCTAGTCCTGTATATTACAAGTTCACTTCTGCTCTGCTGATGTGAGAGTGGTTATTTTTACCTACAATAACTCATGACCAAACTACCAGAGTGATCTGCTTTGTTCGGCAAGGGATACATCAGCTTTCTTCGCTGGCTACTTGCCACCATAATACTATTTCCAACTGGCAACTTTCACTTTCAGGAAGGCTGCAAGAGGAATAAAGCCTGCAGGTCACACTTTACAACTCGAAATCCTCAATCTAGACCTTATCACTCTGCTCCTGACAGCAGGGATGAGATGTGGACAGGGCTGGTTACTGTAAAAACTGAAGACCAGAGATTTTTCACCAAGGTAATGCGATCTCCATCTCCTCATATATGATTTATGCTTTTCTAATTGCTAATTAACAACACAAAGCCATAGGCATACAGGCACTTCAATTTCAAGCTTTTACCCTCAGAACAGCGTTTACTGAAAAGTTGACTCAAGGTTGCTCCTTGAAATCTACCCAGAACTCTTAGCAGAAACAACTAGCAACAGCTCACTCATTAAAGGGAGTTTTAAGAAGGAAGCAAAAAGTTAAGCTGGAACGCCACGCTAGTCTGAAATTACCCACAAATGCCTTCGAGATACTTGACAGGACTCATCTATTGAGAAGTAATGTACAGGAGTTATGGAGTTCAGACCTTCTGATGTTCTGTATGAGGAGAAAAAGAGGGATTCTTGTCCATCACATCAAAAGACACTTTGGACAGGTACAGAGTTTGAAATAAAGGCAACTCTCTTAACCTCTATAAATAAAGCGATGTTCAGACAATGACCAAGTCCACAATTAAGCGTTACACATGATCATTTTTTTTAGTGGCAGCATTGGTTCCTAACAACAGTTCTACTATCTTACTTAAGTAATTAATGTATTTTCTTGACACTTATTAGTGAAAGATCTTCTTTGTACCATTTAACATGATCCTATTCCTTTTTATTCCTGCAAGACAAAGAAAACCAGGAGTTATTTATGTATCTAAGATGGTTGTTCCACATCAACTCATCACACTCACCTGAACAGCCTTAAACTGTGACAAAGGGATTTCTCCTGCATAACAGTAACCAGCTGGTGCTGTAGGGAGACCATTTCCTCGCAGGAACCAGCAGAAGCAGCCCAACCGGTTTGTCAAGATAAAAGCTATAATAATTCGCAAGGATGTTGCCATCTGAATCAGAACAGGATTCCTGTGCCTGGAAGTGAGTTTAAGCATCAGAAGCATCATTAATCATCGCTCTGCTTTCTTGTGTAGAGGGCTGAGACGCCTCAGACTCCATCAGGAAACAGTTCGCCTCTCTGGGAAGCGAAGCCAAGGAGCTCTGGGGAAGCCTCAGCTGCACTCCCACGTACAGGCCACAAACGCAAGAAGTCTCCAAATGAGCTCAGATATTTTCAAATGCAAGGAAGGGTGCAGTTACAGCACATGGGGCAATCACCTATTTTCTGCTCAAACATTTTCTAGCTGTGACCACACACACGTATTCTTTGTTGAAAGCTAAAATATTTAACATATATGCTAAACAGAAATTGCAAGGAAAGAACCATCTCACTATGGAGGCAATAAGATGAATATTAAAATATGAGAAATGTTTAACTGTCTTTGCTTTGCAGATGATCATTTTGCTAGTTTGACACACCTGTCACAATTAAAAATACTTATGAAATAAACTTTACGTTTCAGAAGCATGTCTGTCTTCTGCTTCAAGACACTTTCCAGACACAGAGAACTCTCTTGTGAATCATACAACAGATGAGTCTTACCACAGTAATTTATTTCTTAAAAATCTAGTTTATTGCACTTGTCTCAAAGCACAAAACAAAAAACCTAAATACAGAAATAAAAGTTAAAAAAAACCATCCTAAATTCATTAAAACTACCCTAAAAAGTAGTCTGGTAAGAGCTCTTGACACCAATTTAATATTAACCACCATTGCGAGGTACAGTATTATACAGTAAATAAACAACTAGCAAGCTCAAGCCATTACTAAGATGACTTTGAAAAAAGTAATACAAAAGTGTCACTATTAAATAATGCCATTCTACTTGAGCATCTGGTGCTTGGCAGGGCACACCCGCGTCCTCTCTCCAAAGCGATTGACTCAGGAGCTGCCACAAGATACTTCTAAGCTGAATTTCAGCTTCTTTGGGGTCCTCAGGATACCAAACTATGCTTGCAGAAAACAGACTGGGTTACTTCACAAGCTGATTCCATTACAATCCACTGCCAGACAGGCTAAAAAAACCCTCTGGGGCAATCTCCATATACGGATGAGATAGCAATGAAGCAAACATATCATCTGTAAAAGGAAAACAAATCTGTCCTCCCTGTAAGACTGAAAGATCAGACTGAAAACTGACAGCCAGTATCACAAGTGCTACTAAAAAAAGTGACATAACTTGGTTCTCTCTCCAGCAATTCACATTCTCACCTTGCACCATGTTTGTTCCAAGCTTAGTGCAGTACACACATGAACTGTTCTGAAAGAGAACAGAGGTTAAAAAGAAAACACATCCTTTCCCATATGTATTAAGTTCTCAAAACGGAAACATCCCGCTTTTCAACTCGTGGCCTTTTCCGAAACTGGCTCTTCTACAGTATTGGTTAGCAGCTGCATAAAACATTCTGATGATTTATAAGCTTAAAAGGAACACAAAATAACTCCTCCGCCTACATACTGAACTCAGGTTCTCTCATCTATAGTTCTATTGCTTAAAAAAAGATGAGGTATCTGTTAAAGAAGACTTAGTTTAAAGAAAAATAAACTGCAATGATTAACTTACGTTACTTCTCAGTTCATCACATACCTCTGCTGCAACATCTGTTAAGTATAAGACACTTCAAAATTTAGCTAACATAGCTAAAAGTCAGAATATTGTTAAGTATTTTCTCACAATATCACAATTTTTAATGGGATATATAGGTAATTCTATCGATTACCATTTTTCTTTTTAATACATCTAGGTTTGGTACTCAAAAAAATTTGAGTCCAAAATGTTAAAGCACTGGCTGGAGGCACAAATACAGCACAACAGGAATTATGAAAGCTGCCTTGTACATTCCTTCTTTGTACTACAAAAACCA